>NW_028241150.1:0-35875 GCF_964263255.1 Lissotriton vulgaris | reverse complement strand
TCATGCTTCCAGGGGCTCGGGAAGTTAATTAAATACCATTTGGAGGCATTTAATGTTCGAGCAAAAACGGCTGATTTTCGACAAAAGAGATAACACCCCCCCATTACGTCATGCTTCAGAAATGTGGAAAATGGTCCGTTTTCAAATGTTTTATTTTTGAACGTCAGTTCACATTTGTAGGTGGATCATCAGTGTTAGAGCTAAAATTAGCATGTTTAAAGTGATTTTCATGCTTCCAGGGGCTCGGGAAGTTAATTAAATACCATTTGGAGGCATTTAATGTTCGAGCAAAAACGGCTGATTTTCGACAAAAGAGATAACACCCCCCCATTACGTCATGCTTCAGAAATGTGGAAAATGGTCCGTTTTCAAATGTTTTATTTTTGAACGTCAGTTCACATTTGTAGGTGGATCATCAGTGTTAGAGCTAAAATTAGCATGTTTAAAGTGATTTTCATGCTTCCAGGGGCTCGGGAAGTTAATTAAATACCATTTGGAGGCATTTAATGTTCGAGCAAAAACGGCTGATTTTCGACAAAAGAGATAACACCCCCCCATTACGTCATGCTTCAGAAATGTGGAAAATGGTCCGTTTTCAAATGTTTTATTTTTGAACGTCAGTTCACATTTGTAGGTGGATCATCAGTGTTAGAGCTAAAATTAGCATGTTTAAAGTGATTTTCATGCTTCCAGGGGCCCAAAACACAAGATTTATGGAATGGTTAAAAGTGCATGAAAATGGCCAATTTACTCACTCTGAGTTCTCAAAAAGGGTTTCTTCACCCCGGGAAGTTAATTAAATACCATTTGGAGGCATTTAATGTTCGAGCAAAAACGGCTGATTTTCGACAAAAGAGATAACACCCCCCCATTACGTCATGCTTCAGAAATGTGGAAAATGGTCCGTTTTCAAATGTTTTATTTTTGAACGTCAGTTCACATTTGTAGGTGGATCATCAGTGTTAGAGCTAAAATTAGCATGTTTAAAGTGATTTTCATGCTTCCAGGGGCCCAAAACACAAGATTTATGGAATGGTTAAAAGTGCATGAAAATGGCCAATTTACTCACTCTGAGTTCTCAAAAAGGGTTTCTTCACCCCGGGAAGTTAATTAAATACCATTTGGAGGCATTTAATGTTCGAGCAAAAACGGCTGATTTTCGACAAAAGAGATAACACCCCCCCATTACGTCATGCTTCAGAAATGTGGAAAATGGTCCGTTTTCAAATGTTTTATTTTTGAACGTCAGTTCACATTTGTAGGTGGATCATCAGTGTTAGAGCTAAAATTAGCATGTTTAAAGTGATTTTCATGCTTCCAGGGGCTCGGGAAGTTAATTAAATACCATTTGGAGGCATTTAATGTTCGAGCAAAAACGGCTGATTTTCGACAAAAGAGATAACACCCCCCCATTACGTCATGCTTCAGAAATGTGGAAAATGGTCCGTTTTCAAATGTTTTATTTTTGAACGTCAGTTCACATTTGTAGGTGGATCATCAGTGTTAGAGCTAAAATTAGCATGTTTAAAGTGATTTTCATGCTTCCAGGGGCTCGGGAAGTTAATTAAATACCATTTGGAGGCATTTAATGTTCGAGCAAAAACGGCTGATTTTCGACAAAAGAGATAACACCCCCCCATTACGTCATGCTTCAGAAATGTGGAAAATGGTCCGTTTTCAAATGTTTTATTTTTGAACGTCAGTTCACATTTGTAGGTGGATCATCAGTGTTAGAGCTAAAATTAGCATGTTTAAAGTGATTTTCATGCTTCCAGGGGCTCGGGAAGTTAATTAAATACCATTTGGAGGCATTTAATGTTCGAGCAAAAACGGCTGATTTTCGACAAAAGAGATAACACCCCCCCATTACGTCATGCTTCAGAAATGTGGAAAATGGTCCGTTTTCAAATGTTTTATTTTTGAACGTCAGTTCACATTTGTAGGTGGATCATCAGTGTTAGAGCTAAAATTAGCATGTTTAAAGTGATTTTCATGCTTCCAGGGGCCCAAAACACAAGATTTATGGAATGGTTAAAAGTGCATGAAAATGGCCAATTTACTCACTCTGAGTTCTCAAAAAGGGTTTCTTCACCCCGGGAAGTTAATTAAATACCATTTGGAGGCATTTAATGTTCGAGCAAAAACGGCTGATTTTCGACAAAAGAGATAACACCCCCCCATTACGTCATGCTTCAGAAATGTGGAAAATGGTCCGTTTTCAAATGTTTTATTTTTGAACGTCAGTTCACATTTGTAGGTGGATCATCAGTGTTAGAGCTAAAATTAGCATGTTTAAAGTGATTTTCATGCTTCCAGGGGCTCGGGAAGTTAATTAAATACCATTTGGAGGCATTTAATGTTCGGGCAAAAACGGCTGATTTTCGACAAAAGAGATAACACCCCCCCATTACGTCATGCTTCAGAAATGTGGAAAATGGTCCGTTTTCAAATGTTTTATTTTTGAACGTCAGTTCACATTTGTAGGTGGATCATCAGTGTTAGAGCTAAAATTAGCATGTTTAAAGTGATTTTCATGCTTCCAGGGGCCCAAAACACAAGATTTATGGAATGGTTAAAAGTGCATGAAAATGGCCAATTTACTCACTCTGAGTTCTCAAAAAGGGTTTCTTCACCCCGGGAAGTTAATTAAATACCATTTGGAGGCATTTAATGTTCGAGCAAAAACGGCTGATTTTCGATAAAAGAGATAACACCCCCCCATTACGTCATGCTTCAGAAATGTGGAAAATGGTCCGTTTTCAAATGTTTTATTTTTGAACGTCAGTTCACATTTGTAGGTGGATCATCAGTGTTAGAGCTAAAATTAGCATGTTTAAAGTGATTTTCATGCTTCCAGGGGCTCGGGAAGTTAATTAAATACCATTTGGAGGCATTTAATGTTCGAGCAAAAACGGCTGATTTTCGACAAAAGAGATAACACCCCCCCATTACGTCATGCTTCAGAAATGTGGAAAATGGTCCGTTTTCAAATGTTTTATTTTTGAACGTCAGTTCACATTTGTAGGTGGATCATCAGTGTTAGAGCTAAAATTAGCATGTTTAAAGTGATTTTCATGCTTCCAGGGGCCCAAAACACAAGATTTATGGAATGGTTAAAAGTGCATGAAAATGGCCAATTTACTCACTCTGAGTTCTCAAAAAGGGTTTCTTCACCCCGGGAAGTTAATTAAATACCATTTGGAGGCATTTAATGTTCGAGCAAAAACGGCTGATTTTCGACAAAAGAGATAACACCCCCCCATTACGTCATGCTTCAGAAATGTG
This sequence comes from Lissotriton vulgaris, assembly GCF_964263255.1. NCBI lineage: Eukaryota > Metazoa > Chordata > Amphibia > Caudata > Salamandridae > Lissotriton > Lissotriton vulgaris. Next base: position 32,590 of record NW_028241150.1, on the reverse strand, counting down.
GAAAATGGTCCGTTTTCAAATGTTTTATTTTTGAACGTCAGTTCACATTTGTAGGTGGATCATCAGTGTTAGAGCTAAAATTAGCATGTTTAAAGTGATTTTCATGCTTCCAGGGGCCCAAAACACAAGATTTATGGAATGGTTAAAAGTGCATGAAAATGGCCAATTTACTCACTCTGAGTTCTCAAAAAGGGTTTCTTCACCCCGGGAAGTTAATTAAATACCATTTGGAGGCATTTAATGTTCGAGCAAAAACGGCTGATTTTCGACAAAAGAGATAACACCCCCCCATTACGTCATGCTTCAGAAATGTGGAAAATGGTCCGTTTTCAAATGTTTTATTTTTGATCGTCAGTTCACATTTGTAGGTGGATCATCAGTGTTAGAGCTAAAATTAGCATGTTTAAAGTGATTTTCATGCTTCCAGGGGCTCGGGAAGTTAATTAAATACCATTTGGAGGCATTTAATGTTCGAGCAAAAACGGCTGATTTTCGACAAAAGAGATAACACCCCCCCATTACGTCATGCTTCAGAAATGTGGAAAATGGTCCGTTTTCAAATGTTTTATTTTTGAACGTCAGTTCACATTTGTAGGTGGATCATCAGTGTTAGAGCTAAAATTAGCATGTTTAAAGTGATTTTCATGCTTCCAGGGGCTCGGGAAGTTAATTAAATACCATTTGGAGGCATTTAATGTTCGAGCAAAAACGGCTGATTTTCGACAAAAGAGATAACACCCCCCCATTACGTCATGCTTCAGAAATGTGGAAAATGGTCCGTTTTCAAATGTTTTATTTTTGAACGTCAGTTCACATTTGTAGGTGGATCATCAGTGTTAGAGCTAAAATTAGCATGTTTAAAGTGATTTTCATGCTTCCAGGGGCTCGGGAAGTTAATTAAATACCATTTGGAGGCATTTAATGTTCGAGCAAAAACGGCTGATTTTCGACAAAAGAGATAACACCCCCCCATTACGTCATGCTTCAGAAATGTGGAAAATGGTCCGTTTTCAAATGTTTTATTTTTGAACGTCAGTTCACATTTGTAGGTGGATCATCAGTGTTAGAGCTAAAATTAGCATGTTTAAAGTGATTTTCATGCTTCCAGGGGCCCAAAACACAAGATTTATGGAATGGTTAAAAGTGCATGAAAATGGCCAATTTACTCACTCTGAGTTCTCAAAAAGGGTTTCTTCACCCCAGGAAGTTAATTAAATACCATTTGGAGGCATTTAATGTTCGAGCAAAAACGGCTGATTTTCGACAAAAGAGATAACACCCCCCCATTACGTCATGCTTCAGAAATGTGGAAAATGGTCCGTTTTCAAATGTTTTATTTTTGAACGTCAGTTCACATTTGTAGGTGGATCATCAGTGTTAGAGCTAAAATTAGCATGTTTAAAGTGATTTTCATGCTTCCAGGGGCTCGGGAAGTTAATTAAATACCATTTGGAGGCATTTAATGTTCGAGCAAAAACGGCTGATTTTCGACAAAAGAGATAACACCCCCCCATTACGTCATGCTTCAGAAATGTGGAAAATGGTCCGTTTTCAAATGTTTTATTTTTGAACGTCAGTTCACATTTGTAGGTGGATCATCAGTGTTAGAGCTAAAATTAGCATGTTTAAAGTGATTTTCATGCTTCCAGGGGCTCGGGAAGTTAATTAAATACCATTTGGAGGCATTTAATGTTCGAGCAAAAACGGCTGATTTTCGACAAAAGAGATAACACCCCCCCATTACGTCATGCTTCAGAAATGTGGAAAATGGTCCGTTTTCAAATGTTTTATTTTTGAACGTCAGTTCACATTTGTAGGTGGATCATCAGTGTTAGAGCTAAAATTAGCATGTTTAAAGTGATTTTCATGCTTCCAGGGGCTCGGGAAGTTAATTAAATACCATTTGGAGGCATTTAATGTTCGAGCAAAAACGGCTGATTTTCGACAAAAGAGATAACACCCCCCCATTACGTCATGCTTCAGAAATGTGGAAAATGGTCCGTTTTCAAATGTTTTATTTTTGAACGTCAGTTCACATTTGTAGGTGGATCATCAGTGTTAGAGCTAAAATTAGCATGTTTAAAGTGATTTTCATGCTTCCAGGGGCCCAAAACACAAGATTTATGGAATGGTTAAAAGTGCATGAAAATGGCCAATTTACTCACTCTGAGTTCTCAAAAAGAGTTTCTTCACCCCGGGAAGTTAATTAAATACCATTTGGAGGCATTTAATGTTCGAGCAAAAACGGCTGATTTTCGACAAAAGAGATAACACCCCCCCATTACGTCATGCTTCAGAAATGTGGAAAATGGTCCGTTTTCAAATGTTTTATTTTTGAACGTCAGTTCACATTTGTAGGTGGATCATCAGTGTTAGAGCTAAAATTAGCATGTTTAAAGTGATTTTCATGCTTCCAGGGGCCCAAAACACAAGATTTATGGAATGGTTAAAAGTGCATGAAAATGGCCAATTTACTCACTCTGAGTTCTCAAAAAGGGTTTCTTCACCCCGGGAAGTTAATTAAATACCATTTGGAGGCATTTAATGTTCGAGCAAAAACGGCTGATTTTCGACAAAAGAGATAACACCCCCCCATTACGTCATGCTTCAGAAATGTGGAAAATGGTCCGTTTTCAAATGTTTTATTTTTGAACGTCAGTTCACATTTGTAGGTGGATCATCAGTGTTAGAGCTAAAATTAGCATGTTTAAAGTGATTTTCATGCTTCCAGGGGCTCGGGAAGTTAATTAAATACCATTTGGAGGCATTTAATGTTCGAGCAAAAACGGCTGATTTTCGACAAAAGAGATAACACCCCCCCATTACGTCATGCTTCAGAAATGTGGAAAATGGTCCGTTTTCAAATGTTTTATTTTTGAACGTCAGTTCACATTTGTAGGTGGATCATCAGTGTTAGAGCTAAAATTAGCATGTTTAAAGTGATTTTCATGCTTCCAGGGGCTCGGGAAGTTAATTAAATACCATTTGGAGGCATTTAATGTTCGAGCAAAAACGGCTGATTTTCGACAAAAGAGATAACACCCCCCCATTACGTCATGCTTCAGAAATGTGGAAAATGGTCCATTTTCAAATGTTTTATTTTTGAACGTCAGTTCACATTTGTAGGTGGATCATCAGTGTTAGAGCTAAAATTAGCATGTTTAAAGTGATTTTCATGCTTCCAGGGGCTCGGGAAGTTAATTAAATACCATTTGGAGGCATTTAATGTTCGAGCAAAAACGGCTGATTTTCGACAAAAGAGATAACACCCCCCCATTACGTCACACTTCAGAAATGTGGAAAATGGTCCGTTTTCAAATGTTTTATTTTTGAACGTCAGTTCACATTTGTAGGTGGATCATCAGTGTTAGAGCTAAAATTAGCATGTTTAAAGTGATTTTCATGCTTCCAGGGGCTCGGGAAGTTAATTAAATACCATTTGGAGGCATTTAATGTTCGAGCAAAAACGGCTGATTTTCGACAAAAGAGATAACACCCCCCCATTACGTCATGCTTCAGAAATGTGGAAAATGGTCAGTTTTCAAATGTTTTATTTTTGAACGTCAGTTCACATTTGTAGGTGGATCATCAGTGTTAGAGCTAAAATTAGCATGTTTAACGTGATTTTCATGCTTCCAGGGGCCCAAAACACAAGATTTATGGAATGGTTAAAAGTGCATGAAAATGGCCAATTTACTCACTCTGAGTTCTCAAAAAGGGTTTCTTCACCCCGGGAAGTTAATTAAATACCATTTGGAGGCATTTAATGTTCGAGCAAAAACGGCTGATTTTCGACAAAAGAGATAACACCCCCCCATTACGTCATGCTTCAGAAATGTGGAAAATGGTCCGTTTTCAAATGTTTTATTTTTGAACGTCAGTTCACATTTGTAGGTGGATCATCAGTGTTAGAGCTAAAATTAGCATGTTTAAAGTGATTTTCATGCTTCCAGGGGCCCAAAACACAAGATTTATGGAATGGTTAAAAGTGCATGAAAATGGCCAATTTACTCACTCTGAGTTCTCAAAAAGGGTTTCTTCACCCCGGGAAGTTAATTAAATACCATTTGGAGGCATTTAATGTTCGAGCAAAAACGGCTGATTTTCGACAAAAGAGATAACACCCCCCCATTACGTCATGCTTCAGAAATGTGGAAAATGGTCCGTTTTCAAATGTTTTATTTTTGAACGTCAGTTCACATTTGTAGGTGGATCATCAGTGTTAGAGCTAAAATTAGCATGTTTAAAGTGATTTTCATGCTTCCAGGGGCTCGGGAAGTTAATTAAATACCATTTGGAGGCATTTAATGTTCGAGCAAAAACGGCTGATTTTCGACAAAAGAGATAACACCCCCCCATTACGTCATGCTTCAGAAATGTGGAAAATGGTCCGTTTTCAAATGTTTTATTTTTGAACATCAGTTCACATTTGTAGGTGGATCATCAGTGTTAGAGCTAAAATTAGCATGTTTAAAGTGATTTTCATGCTTCCAGGGGCTCGGGAAGTTAATTAAATACCATTTGGAGGCATTTAATGTTCGAGCAAAAACGTCTGATTTTCGACAAAAGAGATAACACCCCCCCATTACGTCATGCTTCAGAAATGTGGAAAATGGTCCGTTTTCAAATGTTTTATTTTTGAACGTCAGTTCACATTTGTAGGTGGATCATCAGTGTTAGAGCTAAAATTAGCATGTTTAAAGTGATTTTCATGCTTCCAGGGGCCCAAAACACAAGATTTATGGAATGGTTAAAAGTGCATGAAAATGGCCAATTTACTCACTCTGAGTTCTCAAAAAGGGTTTCTTCACCCCGGGAAGTTAATTAAATACCATTTGGAGGCATTTAATGTTCGAGCAAAAACGGCTGATTTTCGACAAAAGAGATAACACCCCCCCATTACGTCATGCTTCAGAAATGTGGAAAATGGTCCGTTTTCAAATGTTTTATTTTTGAACGTCAGTTCACATTTGTAGGTGGATCATCAGTGTTAGAGCTAAAATTAGCATGTTTAAAGTGATTTTCATGCTTCCAGGGGCTCGGGAAGTTAATTAAATACCATTTGGAGGCATTTAATGTTCGAGCAAAAACGGCTGATTTTCGACAAAAGAGATAACACCCCCCCATTACGTCATGCTTCAGAAATGTGGAAAATGGTCCGTTTTCAAATGTTTTATTTTTGAACGTCAGTTCACATTTGTAGGTGGATCATCAGTGTTAGAGCTAAAATTAGCATGTTTAAAGTGATTTTCATGCTTCCAGGGGCTCGGGAAGTTAATTAAATACCATTTGGAGGCATTTAATGTTCGAGCAAAAACTGATGATTTTCGACAAAAGAGATAACACCCCCCCATTACGTCATGCTTCAGAAATGTGGAAAATGGTCCGTTTTCAAATGTTTTATTTTTGAACGTCAGTTCACATTTGTAGGTGGATCATCAGTGTTAGAGCTAAAATTAGCATGTTTAAAGTGATTTTCATGCTTCCAGGGGCTCGGGAAGTTAATTAAATACCATTTGGAGGCATTTAATGTTCGAGCAAAAACGGCTGATTTTCGACAAAAGAGATAACACCCCCCCATTACGTCATGCTTCAGAAATGTGGAAAATGGTCCGTTTTCAAATGTTTTATTTTTGAACGTCAGTTCACATTTGTAGGTGGATCATCAGTGTTAGAGCTAAAATTAGCATGTTTAAAGTGATTTTCATGCTTCCAGGGGCCCAAAACACAAGATTTATGGAATGGTTAAAAGTGCATGAAAATGGCCAATTTACTCACTCTGAGTTCTCAAAAAGGGTTTCTTCACCCCGGGAAGTTAATTAAATACCATTTGGAGGCATTTAATGTTCGAGCAAAAACGGCTGATTTTCGACAAAAGAGATAACACCCCCCCATTACGTCATGCTTCAGAAATGTGGAAAATGGTCCGTTTTCAAATGTTTTATTTTTGATCGTCAGTTCACATTTGTAGGTGGATCATCAGTGTTAGAGCTAAAATTAGCATGTTTAAAGTGATTTTCATGCTTCCAGGGGCTCGGGAAGTTAATTAAATACCATTTGGAGGCATTTAATGTTCGAGCAAAAACGGCTGATTTTCGACAAAAGAGATAACACCCCCCCATTACGTCATGCTTCAGAAATGTGGAAAATGGTCCGTTTTCAAATGTTTTATTTTTGAACGTCAGTTCACATTTGTAGGTGGATCATCAGTGTTAGAGCTAAAATTAGCATGTTTAAAGTGATTTTCATGCTTCCAGGGGCTCGGGAAGTTAATTAAATACCATTTGGAGGCATTTAATGTTCGAGCAAAAACGGCTGATTTTCGACAAAAGAGATAACACCCCCCCATTACGTCATGCTTCAGAAATGTGGAAAATGGTCCGTTTTCAAATGTTTTATTTTTTAACGTCAGTTCACATTTGTAGGTGGATCATCAGTGTTAGAGCTAAAATTAGCATGTTTAAAGTGATTTTCATGCTTCCAGGGGCTCGGGAAGTTAATTAAATACCATTTGGAGGCATTTAATGTTCGAGCAAAAACGGCTGATTTTCGACAAAAGAGATAACACCCCCCCATTACGTCATGCTTCAGAAATGTGGAAAATGGTCCGTTTTCAAATGTTTTATTTTTGAACGTCAGTTCACATTTGTAGGTGGATCATCAGTGTTAGAGCTAAAATTAGCATGTTTAAAGTGATTTTCATGCTTCCAGGGGCCCAAAACACAAGATTTATGGAATGGTTAAAAGTGCATGAAAATGGCCAATTTACTCACTCTGAGTTCTCAAAAAGGGTTTCTTCACCCCGGGAAGGTAATTAAATACCATTTGGAGGCATTTAATGTTCGAGCAAAAACGGCTGATTTTCGACAAAAGAGATAACACCCCCCCATTACGTCATGCTTCAGAAATGTGGAAAATGGTCCGTTTTCAAATGTTTTATTTTTGAACGTCAGTTCACATTTGTAGGTGGATCATCAGTGTTAGAGCTAAAATTAGCATGTTTAAAGTGATTTTCATGCTTCCAGGGGCTCGGGAAGTTAATTAAATACCATTTGGAGGCATTTAATGTTCGAGCAAAAACGGCTGATTTTCGACAAAAGAGATAACACCCCCCCATTACGTCATGCTTCAGAAATGTGGAAAATGGTCCGTTTTCAAATGTTTTATTTTTGAACGTCAGTTCACATTTGTAGGTGGATCATCAGTGTTAGAGCTAAAATTAGCATGTTTAAAGTGATTTTCATGCTTCCAGGGGCTCGGGAAGTTAATTAAATACCATTTGGAGGCATTTAATGTTCGAGCAAAAACGGCTGATTTTCGACAAAAGAGATAACACCCCCCCATTACGTCATGCTTCAGAAATGTGGAAAATGGTCCGTTTTCAAATGTTTTATTTTTGAACGTCAGTTCACATTTGTAGGTGGATCATCAGTGTTAGAGCTAAAATTAGCATGTTTAAAGTGATTTTCATGCTTCCAGGGGCTCGGGAAGTTAATTAAATACCATTTGGAGGCATTTAATGTTCGAGCAAAAACGGCTGATTTTCGACAAAAGAGATAACACCCCCCCATTACGTCATGCTTCAGAAATGTGGAAAATGGTCCGTTTTCAAATGTTTTATTTTTGAACGTCAGTTCACATTTGTAGGTGGATCATCAGTGTTAGAGCTAAAATTAGCATGTTTAAAGTGATTTTCATGCTTCCAGGGGCCCAAAACACAAGATTTATGGAATGGTTAAAAGTGCATGAAAATGGCCAATTTACTCACTCTGAGTTCTCAAAAAGAGTTTCTTCACCCCGGGAAGTTAATTAAATACCATTTGGAGGCATTTAATGTTCGAGCAAAAACGGCTGATTTTCGACAAAAGAGATAACACCCCCCCATTACGTCATGCTTCAGAAATGTGGAAAATGGTCCGTTTTCAAATGTTTTATTTTTGAACGTCAGTTCACATTTGTAGGTGGATCATCAGTGTTAGAGCTAAAATTAGCATGTTTAAAGTGATTTTCATGCTTCCAGGGGCCCAAAACACAAGATTTATGGAATGGTTAAAAGTGCATGAAAATGGCCAAATTACTCACTCTGAGTTCTCAAAAAGGGTTTCTTCACCCCGGGAAGTTAATTAAATACCATTTGGAGGCATTTAATGTTCGAGCAAAAACGGCTGATTTTCGACAAAAGAGATAACACCCCCCCATTACGTCATGCTTCAGAAATGTGGAAAATGGTCCGTTTTCAAATGTTTTATTTTTGAACGTCAGTTCACATTTGTAGGTGGATCATCAGTGTTAGAGCTAAAATTAGCATGTTTAAAGTGATTTTCATGCTTCCAGGGGCTCGGGAAGTTAATTAAATACCATTTGGAGGCATTTAATGTTCGAGCAAAAACGGCTGATTTTCGACAAAAGAGATAACACCCCCCCATTATGTCATGCTTCAGAAATGTGGAAAATGGTCCGTTTTCAAATGTTTTATTTTTGAACGTCAGTTCACATTTGTAGGTGGATCATCAGTGTTAGAGCTAAAATTAGCATGTTTAAAGTGATTTTCATGCTTCCAGGGGCTCGGGAAGTTAATTAAATACCATTTGGAGGCATTTAATGTTCGAGCAAAAACGGCTGATTTTCGACAAAAGAGATAACACCCCCCCATTACGTCATGCTTCAGAAATGTGGAAAATGGTCCGTTTTCAAATGTTTTATTTTTGAACGTCAGTTCACATTTGTAGGTGGATCATCAGTGTTAGAGCTAAAATTAGCATGTTTAAAGTGATTTTCATGCTTCCAGGGGCTCGGGAAGTTAATTAAATACCATTTGGAGGCATTTAATGTTCGAGCAAAAACGGCTGATTTTCGACAAAAGAGATAACACCCCCCCATTACGTCATGCTTCAGAAATGTGGAAAATGGTCCGTTTTCAAATGTTTTATTTTTGAACGTCAGTTCACATTTGTAGGTGGATCATCAGTGTTAGAGCTAAAATTAGCATGTTTAAAGTGATTTTCATGCTTCCAGGGGCTCGGGAAGTTAATTAAATACCATTTGGAGGCATTTAATGTTCGAGCAAAAACGGCTGATTTTCGACAAAAGAGATAACACCCCCCCATTACGTCACACTTCAGAAATGTGGAAAATGGTCCGTTTTCAAATGTTTTATTTTTGAACGTCAGTTCACATTTGTAGGTGGATCATCAGTGTTAGAGCTAAAATTAGCATGTTTAAAGTGATTTTCATGCTTCCAGGGGCTCGGGAAGTTAATTAAATACCATTTGGAGGCATTTAATGTTCGAGCAAAAACGGCTGATTTTCGACAAAAGAGATAACACCCCCCCATTACGTCATGCTTCAGAAATGTGGAAAATGGTCCGTTTTCAAATGTTTTATTTTTGAACGTCAGTTCACATTTGTAGGTGGATCATCAGTGTTAGAGCTAAAATTAGCATGTTTAACGTGATTTTCATGCTTCCAGGGGCCCAAAACACAAGATTTATGGAATGGTTAAAAGTGCATGAAAATGGCCAATTTACTCACTCTGAGTTCTCAAAAAGGGTTTCTTCACCCCGGGAAGTTAATTAAATACCATTTGGAGGCATTTAATGTTCGAGCAAAAACGGCTGATTTTCGACAAAAGAGATAACACCCCCCCATTACGTCATGCTTCAGAAATGTGGAAAATGGTCCGTTTTCAAATGTTTTATTTTTGAACGTCAGTTCACATTTGTAGGTGGATCATCAGTGTTAGAGCTAAAATTAGCATGTTTAAAGTGATTTTCATGCTTCCAGGGGCCCAAAACACAAGATTTATGGAATGGTTAAAAGTGCATGAAAATGGCCAATTTACTCACTCTGAGTTCTCAAAAAGGGTTTCTTCACCCCGGGAAGTTAATTAAATACCATTTGGAGGCATTTAATGTTCGAGCAAAAACGGCTGATTTTCGACAAAAGAGATAACACCCCCCCATTACGTCATGCTTCAGAAATGTGGAAAATGGTCCGTTTTCAAATGTTTTATTTTTGAACGTCAGTTCACATTTGTAGGTGGATCATCAGTGTTAGAGCTAAAATTAGCATGTTTAAAGTGATTTTCATGCTTCCAGGGGCTCGGGAAGTTAATTAAATACCATTTGGAGGCATTTACTGTTCGAGCAAAAACGGCTGATTTTCGACAAAAGAGATAACACCCCCCCATTACGTCATGCTTCAGAAATGTGGAAAATGGTCCGTTTTCAAATGTTTTATTTTTGAACGTCAGTTCACATTTGTAGGTGGATCATCAGTGTTAGAGCTAAAATTAGCATGTTTAAAGTGATTTTCATGCTTCCAGGGGCTCGGGAAGTTAATTAAATACCATTTGGAGGCATTTAATGTTCGAGCAAAAACGGCTGATTTTCGACAAAAGAGATAACACCCCCCCATTACGTCATGCTTCAGAAATGTGGAAAATGGTCCGTTTTCAAATGTTTTATTTTTGAACGTCAGTTCACATTTGTAGGTGGATCATCAGTGTTAGAGCTAAAATTAGCATGTTTAAAGTGATTTTCATGCTTCCAGGGGCCCAAAACACAAGATTTATGGAATGGTTAAAAGTGCATGAAAATGGCCAATTTACTCACTCTGAGTTCTCAAAAAGGGTTTCTTCACCCCGGGAAGTTAATTAAATACCATTTGGAGGCATTTAATGTTCGAGCAAAAACGGCTGATTTTCGACAAAAGAGATAACACCCCCCCATTACGTCATGCTTCAGAAATGTGGAAAATGGTCCGTTTTCAAATGTTTTATTTTTGAACGTCAGTTCACATTTGTAGGTGGATCATCAGTGTTAGAGCTAAAATTAGCATGTTTAAAGTGATTTTCATGCTTCCAGGGGCTCGGGAAGTTAATTAAATACCATTTGGAGGCATTTAATGTTCGAGCAAAAACGGCTGATTTTCGACAAAAGAGATAACACCCCCCCATTACGTCATGCTTCAGAAATGTGGAAAATGGTCCGTTTTCAAATGTTTTATTTTTGAACGTCAGTTCACATTTGTAGGTGGATCATCAGTGTTAGAGCTAAAATTAGCATGTTTAAAGTGATTTTCATGCTTCCAGGGGCTCGGGAAGTTAATTAAATACCATTTGGAGGCATTTAATGTTCGAGCAAAAACGGATGATTTTCGACAAAAGAGATAACACCCCCCCCATTACGTCATGCTTCAGAAATGTGGAAAATGGTCCGTTTTCAAATGTTTTATTTTTGAACGTCAGTTCACATTTGTAGGTGGATCATCAGTGTTAGAGCTAAAATTAGCATGTTTAAAGTGATTTTCATGCTTCCAGGGGCTCGGGAAGTTAATTAAATACCATTTGGAGGCATTTAATGTTCGAGCAAAAACGGCTGATTTTCGACAAAAGAGATAACACCCCCCCATTACGTCATGCTTCAGAAATGTGGAAAATGGTCCGTTTTCAAATGTTTTATTTTTGAACGTCAGTTCACATTTGTAGGTGGATCATCAGTGTTAGAGCTAAAATTAGCATGTTTAAAGTGATTTTCATGCTTCCAGGGGCTCGGGAAGTTAATTAAATACCATTTGGAGGCATTTAATGTTCGAGCAAAAACGGCTGATTTTCGACAAAAGAGATAACACCCCCCCATTACGTCATGCTTCAGAAATGTGGAAAATGGTCCGTTTTCAAATGTTTTATTTTTGAACGTCAGTTCACATTTGTAGGTGGATCATCAGTGTTAGAGCTAAAATTAGCATGTTTAAAGTGATTTTCATGCTTCCAGGGGCCCAAAACACAAGATTTATGGAATGGTTAAAAGTGCATGAAAATGGCCAATTTACTCACTCTGAGTTCTCAAAAAGGGTTTCTTCACCCCGGGAAGTTAATTAAATACCATTTGGAGGCATTTAATGTTCGAGCAAAAACGGCTGATTTTCGACAAAAGAGATAACACCCCCCCATTACGTCATGCTTCAGAAATGTGGAAAATGGTCCGTTTTCAAATGTTTTATTTTTGAACGTCAGTTCACATTTGTAGGTGGATCATCAGTGTTAGAGCTAAAATTAGCATGTTTAAAGTGATTTTCATGCTTCCAGGGGCTCGGGAAGTTAATTAAATACCATTTGGAGGCATTTAATGTTCGAGCAAAAACGGCTGATTTTCGACAAAAGAGATAACACCCCCCCATTACGTCATGCTTCAGAAATGTGGAAAATGGTCCGTTTTCAAATGTTTTATTTTTGAACGTCAGTTCACATTTGTAGGTGGATCATCAGTGTTAGAGCTAAAATTAGCATGTTTAAAGTGATTTTCATGCTTCCAGGGGCTCGGGAAGTTAATTAAATACCATTTGGAGGCATTTAATGTTCGAGCAAAAACGGCTGATTTTCGACAAAAGAGATAACACCCCCCCATTACGTCATGCTTCAGAAATGTGGAAAATGGTCCGTTTTCAAATGTTTTATTTTTGAACGTCAGTTCACATTTGTAGGTGGATCATCAGTGTTAGAGCTAAAATTAGCATGTTTAAAGTGATTTTCATGCTTCCAGGGGGCCCAAAACACAAGATTTATGGAATGGTTAAAAGTGCATGAAAATGGCCAATTTACTCACTCTGAGTTCTCAAAAAGGGTTTCTTCACCCCGGGAAGTTAATTAAATACCATTTGGAGGCATTTAATGTTCGAGCAAAAACGGCTGATTTTCGACAAAAGAGATAACACCCCCCCATTACGTCATGCTTCAGAAATGTGGAAAATGGTCCATTTTCAAATGTTTTATTTTTGAACGTCAGTTCACATTTGTAGGTGGATCATCAGTGTTAGAGCTAAAATTAGCATGTTTAAAGTGATTTTCATGCTTCCAGGGGCTCGGGAAGTTAATTAAATACCATTTGGAGGCATTTAATGTTCGAGCAAAAACGGCTGATTTTCGACAAAAGAGATAACACCCCCCCATTACGTCATGCTTCAGAAATGTGGAAAATGGTCCGTTTTCAAATGTTTTATTTTTGAACGTCAGTTCACATTTGTAGGTGGATCATCAGTGTTAGAGCTAAAATTAGCATGTTTAAAGTGATTTTCATGCTTCCAGGGGCCCAAAACACAAGATTTATGGAATGGTTAAAAGTGCATGAAAATGGCCAATTTACTCACTCTGAGTTCTCAAAAAGGGTTTCTTCACCCCGGGAAGTTAATTAAATACCATTTGGAGGCATTTAATGTTCGAGCAAAAACGGCTGATTTTCGACAAAAGAGATAACACCCCCCCATTACGTCATGCTTCAGAAATGTGGAAAATGGTCCGTTTTCAAATGTTTTATTTTTGAACGTCAGTTCACATTTGTAGGTGGATCATCAGTGTTAGAGCTAAAATTAGCATGTTTAAAGTGATTTTCATGCTTCCAGGGGCTCGGGAAGTTAATTAAATACCATTTGGAGGCATTTAATGTTCGAGCAAAAACGGCTGATTTTCGACAAAAGAGATAACACCCCCCCATTACGTCATGCTTCAGAAATGTGGAAAATGGTCCATTTTCAAATGTTTTATTTTTGAACGTCAGTTCACATTTGTAGGTGGATCATCAGTGTTAGAGCTAAAATTAGCATGTTTAAAGTGATTTTCATGCTTCCAGGGGCCCAAAACACAAGATTTATGGAATGGTTAAAAGTGCATGAAAATGGCCAATTTACTCACTCTGAGTTCTCAAAAAGGGTTTCTTCACCCCGGGAAGTTAATTAAATACCATTTGGAGGCATTTAATGTTCGAGCAAAAACGGCTGATTTTCGACAAAAGAGATAACACCCCCCCATTACGTCATGCTTCAGAAATGTGGAAAATGGTCCGTTTTCAAATGTTTTATTTTTGAACGTCAGTTCACATTTGTAGGTGGATCATCAGTGTTAGAGCTAAAATTAGCATGTTTAAAGTGATTTTCATGCTTCCAGGGGCTCGGGAAGTTAATTAAATACCATTTGGAGGCTTTTAATGTTCGAGCAAAAACGGCTGATTTTCGACAAAAGAGATAACACCCCCCCATTACGTCATGCTTCAGAAATGTGGAAAATGGTCCGTTTTCAAATGTTTTATTTTTGAACGTCAGTTCACATTTGTAGGTGGATCATCAGTGTTAGAGCTAAAATTAGCATGTTTAAAGTGATTTTCATGCTTCCAGGGGCTCGGGAAGTTAATTAAATACCATTTGGAGGCATTTAATGTTCGAGCAAAAACGGCTGATTTTCGACAAAAGAGATAACACCCCCCCATTACGTCATGCTTCAGAAATGTGGAAAATGGTCCGTTTTCAAATGTTTTATTTTTGAACGTCAGTTCACATTTGTAGGTGGATCATCAGTGTTAGAGCTAAAATTAGCATGTTTAAAGTGATTTTCATGCTTCCAGGGGCTCGGGAAGTTAATTAAATACCATTTGGAGGCATTTAATGTTCGAGCAAAAACGGCTGATTTTCGACAAAAGAGATAACACCCCCCCATTACGTCATGCTTCAGAAATGTGGAAAATGGTCCGTTTTCAAATGTTTTATTTTTGAACGTCAGTTCACATTTGTAGGTGGATCATCAGTGTTAGAGCTAAAATTAGCATGTTTAAAGTGATTTTCATGCTTCCAGGGGCCCAAAACACAAGATTTATGGAATGGTTAAAAGTGCATGAAAATGGCCAATTTACTCACTCTGAGTTCTCAAAAAGGGTTTCTTCACCCCGGGAAGTTAATTAAATACCATTTGGAGGCATTTAATGTTCGAGCAAAAACGGCTGATTTTCGACAAAAGAGATAACACCCCCCCATTACGTCATGCTTCAGAAATGTGGAAAATGGTCCGTTTTCAAATGTTTTATTTTTGAACGTCAGTTCACATTTGTAGGTGGATCATCAGTGTTAGAGCTAAAATTAGCATGTTTAAAGTGATTTTCATGCTTCCAGGGGCCCAAAACACAAGATTTATGGAATGGTTAAAAGTGCATGAAAATGGCCAATTTACTCACTCTGAGTTCTCAAAAAGGGTTTCTTCACCCCGGGAAGTTAATTAAATACCATTTGGAGGCATTTAATGTTCGAGCAAAAACGGCTGATTTTCGACAAAAGAGATAACACCCCCCCATTACGTCATGCTTCAGAAATGTGGAAAATGGTCCGTTTTCAAATGTTTTATTTTTGAACGTCAGTTCACATTTGTAGGTGGATCATCAGTGTTAGAGCTAAAATTAGCATGTTTAAAGTGATTTTCATGCTTCCAGGGGCTCGGGAAGTTAATTAAATACCATTTGGAGGCATTTAATGTTCGAGCAAAAACGGCTGATTTTCGACAAAAGAGATAACACCCCCCCATTACGTCATGCTTCAGAAATGTGGAAAATGGTCCGTTTTCAAATGTTTTATTTTTGAACGTCAGTTCACATTTGTAGGTGGATCATCAGTGTTAGAGCTAAAATTAGCATGTTTAAAGTGATTTTCTTGCTTCCAGGGGCTCGGGAAGTTAATTAAATACCATTTGGAGGCATTTAATGTTCGAGCAAAAACGGCTGATTTTCGACAAAAGAGATAACACCCCCCCATTACGTCATGCTTCAGAAATGTGGAAAATGGTCCGTTTTCAAATGTTTTATTTTTGAACGTCAGTTCACATTTGTAGGTGGATCATCAGTGTTAGAGCTAAAATTAGCATGTTTAAAGTGATTTTCATGCTTCCAGGGGCCCAAAACACAAGATTTATGGAATGGTTAAAAGTGCATGAAAATGGCCAATTTACTCACTCTGAGTTCTCAAAAAGGGTTTCTTCACCCCGGGAAGTTAATTAAATACCATTTGGAGGCATTTAATGTTCGAGCAAAAACGGCTGATTTTCGACAAAAGAGATAACACCCCCCCATTACGTCATGCTTCAGAAATGTGGAAAATGGTCCGTTTTCAAATGTTTTATTTTTGAACGTCAGTTCACATTTGTAGGTGGATCATCAGTGTTAGAGCTAAAATTAGCATGTTTAAAGTGATTTTCATGCTTCCAGGGGCCCAAAACACAAGATTTATGGAATGGTTAAAAGTGCATGAAAATGGCCAATTTACTCACTCTGAGTTCTCAAAAAGGGTTTCTTCACCCCGGGAAGTTAATTAAATACCATTTGGAGGCATTTAATGTTCGAGCAAAAACGGCTGATTTTCGACAAAAGAGATAACACCCCCCCATTACGTCATGCTTCAGAAATGTGGAAAATGGTCCGTTTTCAAATGTTTTATTTTTGAACGTCAGTTCACATTTGTAGGTGGATCATCAGTGTTAGAGCTAAAATTAGCATGTTTAAAGTGATTTTCATGCTTCCAGGGGCTCGGGAAGTTAATTAAATACCATTTGGAGGCATTTAATGTTCGAGCAAAAACGGCTGATTTTCGACAAAAGAGATAACACCCCCCCATTACGTCATGCTTCAGAAATGTGGAAAATGGTCCGTTTTCAAATGTTTTATTTTTGAACGTCAGTTCACATTTGTAGGTGGATCATCAGTGTTAGAGCTAAAATTAGCATGTTTAAAGTGATTTTCATGCTTCCAGGGGCTCGGGAAGTTAATTAAATACCATTTGGAGGCATTTAATGTTCGAGCAAAAACGGCTGATTTTCGACAAAAGAGATAACACCCCCCCATTACGTCATGCTTCAGAAATGTGGAAAATGGTCCGTTTTCAAATGTTTTATTTTTGAACGTCAGTTCACATTTGTAGGTGGATCATCAGTGTTAGAGCTAAAATTAGCATGTTTAAAGTGATTTTCATGCTTCCAGGGGCTCGGGAAGTTAATTAAATACCATTTGGAGGCATTTAATGTTCGAGCAAAAACGGCTGATTTTCGACAAAAGAGATAACACCCCCCCATTACGTCATGCTTCAGAAATGTGGAAAATGGTCCGTTTTCAAATGTTTTATTTTTGAACGTCAGTTCACATTTGTAGGTGGATCATCAGTGTTAGAGCTAAAATTAGCATGTTTAAAGTGATTTTCATGCTTCCAGGGGCCCAAAACACAAGATTTATGGAATGGTTAAAAGTGCATGAAAATGGCCAATTTACTCACTCTGAGTTCTCAAAAAGGGTTTCTTCACCCCGGGAAGTTAATTAAATACCATTTGGAGGCATTTAATGTTCGAGCAAAAACGGCTGATTTTCGACAAAAGAGATAACACCCCCCCCATTACGTCATGCTTCAGAAATGTGGAAACTGGTCCGTTTTCAAATGTTTTATTTTTGAACGTCAGTTCACATTTGTAGGTGGATCATCAGTGTTAGAGCTAAAATTAGCATGTTTAAAGTGATTTTCATGCTTCCAGGGGCTCGGGAAGTTAATTAAATACCATTTGGAGGCATTTAATGTTCGAGCAAAAACGGCTGATTTTCGACAAAAGAGATAACACCCCCCCATTACGTCATGCTTCAGAAATGTGGAAAATGGTCCGTTTTCAAATGTTTTATTTTTGAACGTCAGTTCACATTTGTAGGTGGATCATCAGTGTTAGAGCTAAAATTAGCATGTTTAAAGTGATTTTCATACTTCCAGGGGCCCAAAACACAAGATTTATGGAATGGTTAAAAGTGCATGAAAATGGCCAATTTACTCACTCTGAGTTCTCAAAAAGGGTTTCTTCACCCCGGGAAGTTAATTAAATACCATTTGGAGGCATTTAATGTTCGAGCAAAAACGGCTGATTTTCGACAAAAGAGATAACACCCCCCCATTACGTCATGCTTCAGAAATGTGGAAAATGGTCCGTTTTCAAATGTTTTATTTTTGAACGTCAGTTCACATTTGTAGGTGGATCATCAGTGTTAGAGCTAAAATTAGCATGTTTAAAGTGATTTTCATGCTTCCAGGGGCTCGGGAAGTTAATTAAATACCATTTGGAGGCATTTAATGTTCGAGCAAAAACGGCTGATTTTCGACAAAAGAGATAACACCCCCCCATTACGTCATGCTTCAGAAATGTGGAAAATGGTCCGTTTTCAAATGTTTTATTTTTGAACGTCAGTTCACATTTGTAGGTGGATCATCAGTGTTAGAGCTAAAATTAGCATGTTTAAAGTGATTTTCATGCTTCCAGGGGCCCAAAACACAAGATTTATGGAATGGTTAAAAGTGCATGAAAATGGCCAATTTACTCACTCTGAGTTCTCAAAAAGGGTTTCTTCACCCCGGGAAGTTAATTAAATACCATTTGGAGGCATTTAATGTTCGAGCAAAAACGGCTGATTTTCGACAAAAGAGATAACACCCCCCCATTACGTCATGCTTCAGAAATGTGGAAAATGGTCCGTTTTCAAATGTTTTATTTTTGAACGTCAGTTCACATTTGTAGGTGGATCATCAGTGTTAGAGCTAAAATTAGCATGTTTAAAGTGATTTTCATGCTTCCAGGGGCCCAAAACACAAGATTTATGGAATGGTTAAAAGTGCATGAAAATGGCCAATTTACTCACTCTGAGTTCTCAAAAAGGGTTTCTTCACCCCGGGAAGTTAATTAAATACCATTTGGAGGCATTTAATGTTCGAGCAAAAACGGCTGATTTTCGACAAAAGAGATAACACCCCCCCATTACGTCATGCTTCAGAAATGTGGAAAATGGTCCGTTTTCAAATGTTTTATTTTTGAACGTCAGTTCACATTTGTAGGTGGATCATCAGTGTTAGAGCTAAAATTAGCATGTTTAAAGTGATTTTCATGCTTCCAGGGGCTCGGGAAGTTAATTAAATACCATTTGGAGGCATTTAATGTTCGAGCAAAAACGGCTGATTTTCGACAAAAGAGATAACACCCCCCCATTACGTCATGCTTCAGAAATGTGGAAAATGGTCCGTTTTCAAATGTTTTATTTTTGAACGTCAGTTCACATTTGTAGGTGGATCATCAGTGTTAGAGCTAAAATTAGCATGTTTAAAGTGATTTTCATGCTTCCAGGGGCTCGGGAAGTTAATTAAATACCATTTGGAGGCATTTAATGTTCGAGCAAAAACGGCTGATTTTCGACAAAAGAGATAACACCCCCCCATTACGTCATGCTTCAGAAATGTGGAAAATGGTCTGTTTTCAAATGTTTTATTTTTGAACGTCAGTTCACATTTGTAGGTGGGTCATCAGTGTTAGAGCTAAAATTAGCATGTTTAAAGTGATTTTCATGCTTCCAGGGGCTCGGGAAGTTAATTAAATACCATTTGGAGGCATTTAATGTTCGAGCAAAAACGGCTGATTTTCGACAAAAGAGATAACACCCCCCCATTACGTCATGCTTCAGAAATGTGGAAAATGGTCCGTTTTCAAATGTTTTATTTTTGAACGTCAGTTCACATTTGTAGGTGGATCATCAGTGTTAGAGCTAAAATTAGCATGTTTAAAGTGATTTTCATGCTTCCAGGGGCCCAAAACACAAGATTTATGGAATGGTTAAAAGTGCATGAAAATGGCCAATTTACTCACTCTGAGTTCTCAAAAAGGGTTTCTTCACCCCGGGAAGTTAATTAAATACCATTTGGAGGCATTTAATGTTCGAGCAAAAACGGCTGATTTTCGACAAAAGAGATAACACCCCCCCATTACGTCATGCTTCAGAAATGTGGAAAATGGTCCGTTTTCAAATGTTTTATTTTTGAACGTCAGTTCACATTTGTAGGTGGATCATCAGTGTTAGAGCTAAAATTAGCATGTTTAAAGTGATTTTCATGCTTCCAGGGGCTCGGGAAGTTAATTAAATACCATTTGGAGGCATTTAATGTTCGAGCAAAAACGGCTGATTTTCGACAAAAGAGATAACACCCCCCCATTACGCCATGCTTCAGAAATGTGGAAAATGGTCCGTTTTCAAATGTTTTATTTTTGAACGTCAGTTCACATTTGTAGGTGGATCATCAGTGTTAGAGCTAAAATTAGCATGTTTAAAGTGATTTTCATGCTTCCAGGGGCTCGGGAAGTTAATTAAATACCATTTGGAGGCATTTAATGTTCGAGCAAAAACGGCTGATTTTCGACAAAAGAGATAACACCCCCCCATTACGTCATGCTTCAGAAATGTGGAAAATGGTCCGTTTTCAAATGTTTTATTTTTGAACGTCAGTTCACATTTGTAGGTGGATCATCAGTGTTAGAGCTAAAATTAGCATGTTTAAAGTGATTTTCATGCTTCCAGGGGCCCAAAACACAAGATTTATGGAATGGTTAAAAGTGCATGAAAATGGCCAATTTACTCACTCTGAGTTCTCAAAAAGGGTTTCTTCACCCCGGGAAGTTAATTAAATACCATTTGGAGGCATTTAATGTTCGAGCAAAAACGGCTGATTTTCGACAAAAGAGATAACACCCCCCCATTACGTCATGCTTCAGAAATGTGGAAAATGGTCCGTTTTCAAATGTTTTATTTTTGAACGTCAGTTCACATTTGTAGGTGGATCATCAGTGTTAGAGCTAAAATTAGCATGTTTAAAGTGATTTTCATGCTTCCAGGGGCCCAAAACACAAGATTTATGGAATGGTTAAAAGTGCATGAAAATGGCCAATTTACTCACTCTGAGTTCTCAAAAAGGGTTTCTTCACCCCGGGAAGTTAATTAAATACCATTTGGAGGCATTTAATGTTCGAGCAAAAACGGCTGATTTTCGACAAAAGAGATAACACCCCCCCATTACGTCATGCTTCAGAAATGTGGAAAATGGTCCGTTTTCAAATGTTTTATTTTTGAACGTCAGTTCACATTTGTAGGTGGATCATCAGTGTTAGAGCTAAAATTAGCATGTTTAAAGTGATTTTCATGCTTCCAGGGGCTCGGGAAGTTAATTAAATACCATTTGGAGGCATTTAATGTTCGAGCAAAAACGGCTGATTTTCGACAAAAGAGATAACACCCCCCCATTACGTCATGCTTCAGAAATGTGGAAAATGGTCCGTTTTCAAATGTTTTATTTTTGAACGTCAGTTCACATTTGTAGGTGGATCATCAGTGTTAGAGCTAAAATTAGCATGTTTAAAGTGATTTTCATGCTTCCAGGGGCTCGGGAAGTTAATTAAATACCATTTGGAGGCATTTAATGTTCGAGCAAAAACGGCTGATTTTCGACAAAAGAGATAACACCCCCCCATTACGTCATGCTTCAGAAATGTGGAAAATCGTCCGTTTTCAAATGTTTTATTTTTGAACGTCAGTTCACATTTGTAGGTGGATCATCAGTGTTAGAGCTAAAATTAGCATGTTTAAAGTGATTTTCATGCTTCCAGGGGCTCGGGAAGTTAATTAAATACCATTTGGAGGCATTTAATGTTCGAGCAAAAACGGCTGATTTTCGACAAAAGAGATAACACCCCCCCATTACGTCATGCTTCAGAAATGTGGAAAATGGTCCGTTTTCAAATGTTTTATTTTTGAACGTCAGTTCACATTTGTAGGTGGATCATCAGTGTTAGAGCTAAAATTAGCATGTTTAAAGTGATTTTCATGCTTCCAGGGGCTCGGGAAGTTAATTAAATACCATTTGGAGGCATTTAATGTTCGAGCAAAAACGGCTGATTTTCGACAAAAGAGATAACACCCCCCCATTACGTCATGCTTCAGAAATGTGGAAAATGGTCCGTTTTCAAATGTTTTATTTTTGAACGTCAGTTCACATTTGTAGGTGGATCATCAGTGTTAGAGCTAAAATTAGCATGTTTAAAGTGATTTTCATGCTTCCAGGGGCTCGGGAAGTTAATTAAATACCATTTGGAGGCATTTAATGTTCGAGCAAAAACGGCTGATTTTCGACAAAAGAGATAACACCCCCCCATTACGTCATGCTTCAGAAATGTGGAAAATGGTCCGTTTTCAAATGTTTTATTTTTGAACGTCAGTTCACATTTGTAGGTGGATCATCAGTGTTAGAGCTAAAATTAGCATGTTTAAAGTGATTTTCATGCTTCCAGGGGCCCAAAACACAAGATTTATGGAATGGTTAAAAGTGCATGAAAATGGCCAATTTACTCACTCTGAGTTCTCAAAAAGGGTTTCTTCACCCCGGGAAGTTAATTAAATACCATTTGGAGGCATTTAATGTTCGAGCAAAAACGGCTGATTTTCGACAAAAGAGATAACACCCCCCCATTACGTCATGCTTCAGAAATGTGGAAAATGGTCCGTTTTCAAATGTTTTATTTTTGAACGTCAGTTCACATTTGTAGGTGGATCATCAGTGTTAGAGCTAAAATTAGCATGTTTAAAGTGATTTTCATGCTTCCAGGGGCCCAAAACACAAGATTTATGGAATGGTTAAAAGTGCATGAAAATGGCCAATTTACTCACTCTGAGTTCTCAAAAAGGGTTTCTTCACCCCGGGAAGTTAATTAAATACCATTTGGAGGCATTTAATGTTCGAGCAAAAACGGCTGATTTTCGACAAAAGAGATAACACCCCCCCATTACGTCATGCTTCAGAAATGTGGAAAATGGTCCGTTTTCAAATGTTTTATTTTTGAACGTCAGTTCACATTTGTAGGTGGATCATCAGTGTTAGAGCTAAAATTAGCATGTTTAAAGTGATTTTCATGCTTCCAGGGGCTCGGGAAGTTAATTAAATACCATTTGGAGGCATTTAATGTTCGAGCAAAAACGGCTGATTTTCGACAAAAGAGATAACACCCCCCCATTACGTCATGCTTCAGAAATGTGGAAAATGGTCCGTTTTCAAATGTTTTATTTTTGAACGTCAGTTCACATTTGTAGGTGGATCATCAGTGTTAGAGCTAAAATTAGCATGTTTAAAGTGATTTTCATGCTTCCAGGGGCTCGGGAAGTTAATTAAATACCATTTGGAGGCATTTAATGTTCGAGCAAAAACGGCTGATTTTCGACAAAAGAGATAACACCCCCCCATTACGTCATGCTTCAGAAATGTGGAAAATGGTCAGTTTTCAAATGTTTTATTTTTGAACGTCAGTTCACATTTGTAGGTGGATCATCAGTGTTAGAGCTAAAATTAGCATGTTTAAAGTGATTTTCATGCTTCCAGGGGCCCAAAACACAAGATTTATGGAATGGTTAAAAGTGCATGAAAATGGCCAATTTACTCACTCTGAGTTCTCAAAAAGGGTTTCTTCACCCCGGGAAGTTAATTAAATACCATTTGGAGGCATTTAATGTTCGAGCAAAAACGGCTGATTTTCGACAAAAGAGATAACACCCCCCCATTACGTCATGCTTCAGAAATGTGGAAAATGGTCCGTTTTCAAATGTTTTATTTTTGAACGTCAGTTCACATTTGTAGGTGGATCATCAGTGTTAGAGCTAAAATTAGCATGTTTAAAGTGATTTTCATGCTTCCAGGGGCTCGGGAAGTTAATTAAATACCATTTGGAGGCATTTAATGTTCGAGCAAAAACGGCTGATTTTCGACAAAAGAGATAACACCCCCCCATTACGTCATGCTTCAGAAATGTGGAAAATGGTCCGTTTTCAAATGTTTTATTTTTGAACGTCAGTTCACATTTGTAGGTGGATCATCAGTGTTAGAGCTAAAATTAGCATGTTTAAAGTGATTTTCATGCTTCCAGGGGCTCGGGAAGTTAATTAAATACCATTTGGAGGCATTTAATGTTCGAGCAAAAACGGCTGATTTTCGACAAAAGAGATAACACCCCCCCATTACGTCATGCTTCAGAAATGTGGAAAATGGTCCGTTTTCAAATGTTTTATTTTTGAACGTCAGTTCACATTTGTAGGTGGATCATCAGTGTTAGAGCTAAAATTAGCATGTTTAAAGTGATTTTCATGCTTCCAGGGGCTCGGGAAGTTAATTAAATACCATTTGGAGGCATTTAATGTTCGAGCAAAAACGGCTGATTTTCGACAAAAGAGATAACACCCCCCCATTACGTCATGCTTCAGAAATGTGGAATTTGGTCCGTTTTCAAATGTTTTATTTTTGAACGTCAGTTCACATTTGTAGGTGGATCATCAGTGTTAGAGCTAAAATTAGCATGTTTAAAGTGATTTTCATGCTTCCAGGGGCTCGGGAAGTTAATTAAATACCATTTGGAGGCATTTAATGTTCGAGCAAAAACGGCTGATTTTCGACAAAAGAGATAACACCCCCCCATTACGTCATGCTTCAGAAATGTGGAAAATGGTCCGTTTTCAAATGTTTTATTTTTGAACGTCAGTTCACATTTGTAGGTGGATCATCAGTGTTAGAGCTAAAATTAGCATGTTTAAAGTGATTTTCATGCTTCCAGGGGCTCGGGAAGTTAATTAAATACCATTTGGAGGCATTTAATGTTCGAGCAAAAACGGCTGATTTTCGACAAAAGAGATAACACCCCCCCATTACGTCATGCTTCAGAAATGTGGAAAATGGTCCGTTTTCAAATGTTTTATTTTTGAACGTCAGTTCACATTTGTAGGTGGATCATCAGTGTTAGAGCTAAAATTAGCATGTTTAAAGTGATTTTCATGCTTCCAGGGGCCCAAAACACAAGATTTATGGAATGGTTAAAAGTGCATGAAAATGGCCAATTTACTCACTCTGAGTTCTCAAAAAGGGTTTCTTCACCCCGGGAAGTTAATTAAATACCATTTGGAGGCATTTAATGTTCGAACAAAAACGGCTGATTTTCGACAAAAGAGATAACACCCCCCCATTACGTCATGCTTCAGAAATGTGGAAAATGGTCCGTTTTCAAATGTTTTATTTTTGAACGTCAGTTCACATTTGTAGGTGGATCATCAGTGTTAGAGCTAAAATTAGCATGTTTAAAGTGATTTTCATGCTTCCAGGGGCCCACAACACAAGATTTATGGAATGGTTAAAAGTGCATGAAAATGGCCAATTTACTCACTCTGAGTTCTCAAAAAGGGTTTCTTCACCCCGGGAAGTTAATTAAATACCATTTGGAGGCATTTAATGTTCGAGCAAAAACGGCTGATTTTCGACAAAAGAGATAACACCCCCCCATTACGTCATGCTTCAGAAATGTGGAAAATGGTCCGTTTTCAAATGTTTTATTTTTGAACGTCAGTTCACATTTGTAGGTGGATCATCAGTGTTAGAGCTAAAATTAGCATGTTTAAAGTGATTTTCATGCTTCCAGGGGCTCGGGAAGTTAATTAAATACCATTTGGAGGCATTTAATGTTCGAGCAAAAACGGCTGATTTTCGACAAAAGAGATAACACCCCCCATTACGTCATGCTTCAGAAATGTGGAAATGGTCCGTTTTCAAATGTTTTATTTTTGAACGTCAGTTCACATTTGTAGGTGGATCATCAGTGTTAGAGCTAAAATTAGCATGTTTAAAGTGATTTTCATGCTTCCAGGGGCTCGGGAAGTTAATTAAATACCATTTGGAGGCATTTAATGTTCGAGCAAAAACGGCTGATTTTCGACAAAAGAGATAACACCCCCCCATTACGTCATGCTTCAGAAATGTGGAAAATGGTCCGTTTTCAAATGTTTTATTTTTGAACGTCAGTTCACATTTGTAGGTGGATCATCAGTGTTAGAGCTAAAATTAGCATGTTTAAAGTGATTTTCATGCTTCCAGGGGCTCGGGAGGTTAATTAAATACCATTTGGAGGCATTTAATGTTCGAGCAAAAACGGCTGATTTTCGACAAAAGAGATAACACCCCCCCATTACGTCATGCTTCAGAAATGTGGAAAATGGTCCGTTTTCAAATGTTTTATTTTTGAACGTCAGTTCACATTTGTAGGTGGATCATCAGTGTTAGAGCTAAAATTAGCATGTTTAAAGTGATTTTCATGCTTCCAGGGGCTCGGGAAGTTAATTAAATACCATTTGGAGGCATTTAATGTTCGAGCAAAAACGGCTGATTTTCGACAAAAGAGATAACACCCCCCCATTACGTCATGCTTCAGAAATGTGGAAAATGGTCCGTTTTCAAATGTTTTATTTTTGAACGTCAGTTCACATTTGTAGGTGGATCATCAGTGTTAGAGCTAAAATTAGCATGTTTAAAGTGATTTTCATGCTTCCAGGGGCCCAAAACACAAGATTTATGGAATGGTTAAAAGTGCATGAAAATGGCCAATTTACTCACTCTGAGTTCTCAAAAAGGGTTTCTTCACCCCGGGAAGTTAATTAAATACCATTTGGAGGCATTTAATGTTCGAGCAAAAACGGCTGATTTTCGACAAAAGAGATAACACCCCCCCCATTACG
This sequence comes from Lissotriton vulgaris, assembly GCF_964263255.1. Taxonomy (NCBI): domain Eukaryota; kingdom Metazoa; phylum Chordata; class Amphibia; order Caudata; family Salamandridae; genus Lissotriton; species Lissotriton vulgaris. The sequence continues at coordinate 6,407 of NW_028241150.1, read as the reverse complement.
TCATGCTTCAGAAATGTGGAAAATGGTCCGTTTTCAAATGTTTTATTTTTGAACGTCAGTTCACATTTGTAGGTGGATCATCAGTGTTAGAGCTAAAATTAGCATGTTTAAAGTGATTTTCATGCTTCCAGGGGCTCGGGAAGTTAATTAAATACCATTTGGAGGCATTTAATGTTCGAGCAAAAACGGCTGATTTTCGACAAAAGAGATAACACCCCCCCATTACGTCATGCTTCAGAAATGTGGAAAATGGTCCGTTTTCAAATGTTTTATTTTTGAACGTCAGTTCACATTTGTAGGTGGATCATCAGTGTTAGAGCTAAAATTAGCATGTTTAAAGTGATTTTCATGCTTCCAGGGGCTCGGGAAGTTAATTAAATACCATTTGGAGGCATTTAATGTTCGAGCAAAAACGGCTGATTTTCGACAAAAGAGATAACACCCCCCATTACGTCATGCTTCAGAAATGTGGAAAATGGTCCGTTTTCAAATGTTTTATTTTTGAACGTCAGTTCACATTTGTAGGTGGATCATCAGTGTTAGAGCTAAAATTAGCATGTTTAAAGTGATTTTCATGCTTCCAGGGGCTCGGGAAGTTAATTAAATACCATTTGGAGGCATTTAATGTTCGAGCAAAAACGGCTGATTTTCGACAAAAGAGATAACACCCCCCCATTACGTCATGCTTCAGAAATGTGGAAAATGGTCCGTTTTCAAATGTTTTATTTTTGAACGTCAGTTCACATTTGTAGGTGGATCATCAGTGTTAGAGCTAAAATTAGCATGTTTAAAGTGATTTTCATGCTTCCAGGGCCCAAAACACAAGATTTATGGAATGGTTAAAAGTGCATGAAAATGGCCAATTTACTCACTCTGAGTTCTCAAAAAGGGTTTCTTCACCCCGGGAAGTTAATTAAATACCATTTGGAGGCATTTAATGTTCGAGCAAAAACGGCTGATTTTCGACAAAAGAGATAACACCCCCCCATTACGTCATGCTTCAGAAATGTGGAAAATGGTCCGTTTTCAAATGTTTTATTTTTGAACGTCAGTTCACATTTGTAGGTGGATCATCAGTGTTAGAGCTAAAATTAGCATGTTTAAAGTGATTTTCATGCTTCCAGGGGCTCGGGAAGTTAATTAAATACCATTTGGAGGCATTTAATGTTCGAGCAAAAACGGCTGATTTTCGACAAAAGAGATAACACCCCCCATTACGTCATGCTTCAGAAATGTGGAAAATGGTCCGTTTTCAAATGTTTTATTTTTGAACGTCAGTTCACATTTGTAGGTGGATCATCAGTGTTAGAGCTAAAATTAGCATGTTTAAAGTGATTTTCATGCTTCCAGGGGCTCGGGAAGTTAATTAAATACCATTTGGAGGCATTTAATGTTCGAGCAAAAACGGCTGATTTTCGACAAAAGAGATAACACCCCCCCATTACGTCATGCTTCAGAAATGTGGAAAATGGTCCGTTTTCAAATGTTTTATTTTTGAACGTCAGTTCACATTTGTAGGTGGATCATCAGTGTTAGAGCTAAAATTAGCATGTTTAAAGTGATTTTCATGCTTCCAGGGGCCCAAAACACAAGATTTATGGAATGGTTAAAAGTGCATGAAAATGGCCAATTTACTCACTCTGAGTTCTCAAAAAGGGTTTCTTCACCCCGGGAAGTTAATTAAATACCATTTGGAGGCATTTAATGTTCGAGCAAAAACGGCTGATTTTCGACAAAAGAGATAACACCCCCCCATTACGTCATGCTTCAGAAATGTGGAAAATGGTCCGTTTTCAAATGTTTTATTTTTGAACGTCAGTTCACATTTGTAGGTGGATCATCAGTGTTAGAGCTAAAATTAGCATGTTTAAAGTGATTTTCATGCTTCCAGGGGCTTCGGGAAGTTAATTAAATACCATTTGGAGGCATTTAATGTTCGAGCAAAAACGGCTGATTTTCGACAAAAGAGATAACACCCCCCCATTACGTCATGCTTCAGAAATGTGGAAAATGGTCCGTTTTCAAATGTTTTATTTTTGAACGTCAGTTCACATTTGTAGGTGGATCATCAGTGTTAGAGCTAAAATTAGCATGTTTAAAGTGATTTTCATGCTTCCAGGGGCTCGGGAAGTTAATTAAATACCATTTGGAGGCATTTAATGTTCGAGCAAAAACGGCTGATTTTCGACAAAAGAGATAACACCCCCCCATTACGTCATGCTTCAGAAATGTGGAAAATGGTCCGTTTTCAAATGTTTTATTTTTGAACGTCAGTTCACATTTGTAGGTGGATCATCAGTGTTAGAGCTAAAATTAGCATGTTTAAAGTGATTTTCATGCTTCCAGGGGCTCGGGAAGTTAATTAATACCATTTGGAGGCATTTAATGTTCGAGCAAAAACGGCTGATTTTCGACAAAAGAGATAACACCCCCCCATTACGTCATGCTTCAGAAATGTGGAAAATGGTCCGTTTTCAAATGTTTTATTTTTGAACGTCAGTTCACATTTGTAGGTGGATCATCAGTGTTAGAGCTAAAATTAGCATGTTTAAAGTGATTTTCATGCTTCCAGGGGCCCAAAACACAAGATTTATGGAATGGTTAAAAGTGCATGAAAATGGCCAATTTACTCACTCTGAGTTCTCAAAAAGGGTTTCTTCACCCCGGGAAGTTAATTAAATACCATTTGGAGGCATTTAATGTTCGAGCAAAAACGGCTGATTTTCGACAAAAGAGATAACACCCCCCCATTACGTCATGCTTCAGAAATGTGGAAAATGGTCCGTTTTCAAATGTTTTATTTTGAACGTCAGTTCACATTTGTAGGTGGATCATCAGTGTTAGAGCTAAAATTAGCATGTTTAAAGTGATTTTCATGCTTCCAGGGGCCCAAAACACAAGATTTATGGAATGGTTAAAAGTGCATGAAAATGGCCAATTTACTCACTCTGAGTTCTCAAAAAGGGTTTCTTCACCCCGGGAAGTTAATTAAATACCATTTGGAGGCATTTAATGTTCGAGCAAAAACGGCTGATTTTCGACAAAAGAGATAACACCCCCCCATTACGTCATGCTTCAGAAATGTGGAAAATGGTCCGTTTTCAAATGTTTTATTTTTGAACGTCAGTTCACATTTGTAGGTGGATCATCAGTGTTAGAGCTAAAATTAGCATGTTTAAAGTGATTTTCATGCTTCCAGGGGCTCGGGAAGTTAATTAAATACCATTTGGAGGCATTTAATGTTCGAGCAAAACGGCTGATTTTCGACAAAAGAGATAACACCCCCCCATTACGTCATGCTTCAGAAATGTGGAAAATGGTCAGTTTTCAAATGTTTTATTTTTGAACGTCAGTTCACATTTGTAGGTGGATCATCAGTGTTAGAGCTAAAATTAGCATGTTTAAAGTGATTTTCATGCTTCCAGGGGCTCGGGAAGTTAATTAAATACCATTTGGAGGCATTTAATGTTCGAGCAAAAACGGCTGATTTTCGACAAAAGAGATAACACCCCCCCATTACGTCATGCTTCAGAAATGTGGAAAATGGTCCGTTTTCAAATGTTTTATTTTTGAACGTCAGTTCACATTTGTAGGTGGATCATCAGTGTTAGAGCTAAAATTAGCATGTTTAAAGTGATTTTCATGCTTCCAGGGGCTCGGGAAGTTAATTAAATACCATTTGGAGGCATTTAATGTTCGAGCAAAAACGGCTGATTTTCGACAAAAGAGATAACACCCCCCCATTACGTCATGCTTCAGAAATGTGGAAAATGGTCCGTTTTCAAATGTTTTATTTTTGAACGTCAGTTCACATTTGTAGGTGGATCATCAGTGTTAGAGCTAAAATTAGCATGTTTAAAGTGATTTTCATGCTTCCAGGGGCCCAAAACACAAGATTTATGGAATGGTTAAAAGTGCATGAAAATGGCCAATTTACTCACTCTGAGTTCTCAAAAAGGGTTTCTTCACCCCCGTGAAGTTAATTAAATACCATTTGGAGGCATTTAATGTTCGAGCAAAAACGGCTGATTTTCGACAAAAGAGATAACACCCCCCCATTACGTCATGCTTCAGAAATGTGGAAAATGGTCCGTTTTCAAATGTTTTATTTTTGAACGTCAGTTCACATTTGTAGGTGGATCATCAGTGTTAGAGCTAAAATTAGCATGTTTAAAGTGATTTTCATGCTTCCAGGGGCTCGGGAAGTTAATTAAATACCATTTGGAGGCATTTAATGTTCGAGCAAAAACGGCTGATTTTCGACAAAAGAGATAACACCCCCCCATTACGTCATGCTTCAGAAATGTGGAAAATGGCCCGTTTTCAAATGTTTTATTTTTGAACGTCAGTTCACATTTGTAGGTGGATCATCAGTGTTAGAGCTAAAATTAGCATGTTTAAAGTGATTTTCATGCTTCCAGGGGCCCAAAACACAAGATTTATGGAATGGTTAAAAGTGCATGAAAATGGCCAATTTACTCACTCTGAGTTCTCAAAAAGGGTTTCTTCACCCCGGGAAGTTAATTAAATACCATTTGGAGGCATTTAATGTTCGAGCAAAAACGGCTGATTTTCGACAAAAGAGATAACACCCCCCCATTACGTCATGCTTCAGAAATGTGGAAAATGGTCCGTTTTCAAATGTTTTATTTTTGAACGTCAGTTCACATTTGTAGGTGGATCATCAGTGTTAGAGCTAAAATTAGCATGTTTAAAGTGATTTTCATGCTTCCAGGGGCTCGGGAAGTTAATTAAATACCATTTGGAGGCATTTAATGTTCGAGCAAAAACGGCTGATTTTCGACAAAAGAGATAACACCCCCCCATTACGTCATGCTTCAGAAATGTGGAAAATGGTCCGTTTTCAAATGTTTTATTTTTGAACGTCAGTTCACATTTGTAGGTGGATCATCAGTGTTAGAGCTAAAATTAGCATGTTTAAAGTGATTTTCATGCTTCCAGGGGCTCGGGAAGTTAATTAAATACCATTTGGAGGCATTTAATGTTCGAGCAAAAACGGCTGATTTTCGACAAAAGAGATAACACCCCCCCATTACGTCATGCTTCAGAAATGTGGAAAATGGTCCGTTTTCAAATGTTTTATTTTTGAACGTCAGTTCACATTTGTAGGTGGATCATCAGTGTTAGAGCTAAAATTAGCATGTTTAAAGTGATTTTCATGCTTCCAGGGGCTCGGGAAGTTAATTAAATACCATTTGGAGGCATTTAATGTTCGAGCAAAAACGGCTGATTTTCGACAAAAGAGATAACACCCCCCCATTACGTCATGCTTCAGAAATGTGGAAAATGGTCCGTTTTCAAATGTTTTATTTTTGAACGTCAGTTCACATTTGTAGGTGGATCATCAGTGTTAGAGCTAAAATTAGCATGTTTAAAGTGATTTTCATGCTTCCAGGGGCCCAAAACACAAGATTTATGGAATGGTTAAAAGTGCATGAAAATGGCCAATTTACTCACTCTGAGTTCTCAAAAAGGGTTTCTTCACCCCGGGAAGTTAATTAAATACCATTTGGAGGCATTTAATGTTCGAGCAAAAACGGCTGATTTTCGACAAAAGAGATAACACCCCCCCATTACGTCATGCTTCAGAAATGTGGAAAATGGTCCGTTTTCAAATGTTTTATTTTTGAACGTCAGTTCACATTTGTAGGTGGATCATCAGTGTTAGAGCTAAAATTAGCATGTTTAAAGTGATTTTCATGCTTCCAGGGGCCCAAAACACAAGATTTATGGAATGGTTAAAAGTGCATGAAAATGGCCAATTTACTCACTCTGAGTTCTCAAAAAGGGTTTCTTCACCCCGGGAAGTTAATTAAATACCATTTGGAGGCATTTAATGTTCGAGCAAAAACGGCTGATTTTCGACAAAAGAGATAACACCCCCCCATTACGTCATGCTTCAGAAATGTGGAAAATGGTCCGTTTTCAAATGTTTTATTTTTGAACGTCAGTTCACATTTGTAGGTGGATCATCAGTGTTAGAGCTAAAATTAGCATGTTTAAAGTGATTTTCATGCTTCCAGGGGCTCGGGAAGTTAATTAAATACCATTTGGAGGCATTTAATGTTCGAGCAAAAACGGCTGATTTTCGACAAAAGAGATAACACCCCCCCATTACGTCATGCTTCAGAAATGTGGAAAATGGTCCGTTTTCAAATGTTTTATTTTGAACGTCAGTTCACATTTGTAGGTGGATCATCAGTGTTAGAGCTAAAATTAGCATGTTTAAAGTGATTTTCATGCTTCCAGGGGCTCGGGAAGTTAATTAAATACCATTTGGAGGCATTTAATGTTCGAGCAAAAACGGCTGATTTTCGACAAAAGAGATAACACCCCCCCATTACGTCATGCTTCAGAAATGTGGAAAATGGTCCGTTTTCAAATGT
>NW_028241149.1:0-47999 GCF_964263255.1 Lissotriton vulgaris | reverse complement strand
TCAGTGTTAGAGCTAAAATTAGCATGTTTAAAGTGATTTTCATGCTTCCAGGGGCTCGGGAAGTGAAATAAATACCATTTGGAGGCATTTAATGTTTGAGCAAAAACGGCTGATTTTCGACAAAAGAGATAACACCCCCCCATTACGTCATGCTTCAGAAATGTGGAAAATGGTCCGTTTTCAAATGTTTTATTTTTGAACGTCAGTTCACATTTGTAGGTGGATCATCAGTGTTAGAGCTAAAATTAGCATGTTTAAAGTGATTTTCATGCTTCCAGGGGCCCAAAACACAAGATTTATGGAATGGTTAAAAGTGCATGAAAATGGCCAATTTACTCACTCTGAGTTCTCAAAAAGGGTTTCTTCACCCCGGGAAGTACATAAATACCATTTGGAGGCATTTAATGTTCGAGCAAAAACGGCTAATTTTCGACAAAAGAGATAACACCCCCCCATTACGTCATGCTTCAGAAATGTGGAAAATGGTCCGTTTTCAAATGTTTTATTTTTGAACGTCAGTTCACATTTGTAGGTGGATCATCAGTGTTAGAGCTAAAATTAGCATGTTTAAAGTGATTTTCATGCTTCCAGGGGCTCGGGAAGTTAATTAAATACCATTTGGAGGCATTTAATGTTCGAGCAAAAACGGCTGATTTTCGACAAAAGAGATAACACCCCCCCATTACGTCATGCTTCAGAAATGTGGAAAATGGTCCGTTTTCAAATGTTTTATTTTTGAACGTCAGTTCACATTTGTAGGTGGATCATCAGTGTTAGAGCTAAAATTAGCATGTTTAAAGTGATTTTCATGTTTCCAGGTGCCCAAAACACAAGATTTATGGAATGGTTAAAAGTGCATGAAAATGGCCAATTTACTCACTCTGAGTTCTCAAAAAGGGTTTCTTCACCCCGGGAAGTTAATTAAATACCATTTGGAGGCATTTAATGTTCGAGCAAAAACGGCTGATTTTCGACAAAAGAGATAACACCCCCCCCATTACGTCATGCTTCAGAAATGTGGAAAATGGTCCGTTTTCAAATGTTTTATTTTTGAACGTCAGTTCACATTTGTAGGTGGATCATCAGTGTTAGAGCTAAAATTAGCATGTTTAAAGTGATTTTCATGCTTCCAGGGGCTCGGGAAGTTAATTAAATACCATTTGGAGGCATTTAATGTTCGAGCAAAAACGGCTGATTTTCGACAAAAGAGATAACACCCCCCATTACGTCATGCTTCAGAAATGTGGAAAATGGTCCGTTTTCAAATGTTTTATTTTTGAAAGTCAGTTCACATTTGTAGGTGGATCATCAGTGTTAGAGCTAAAATTAGCATGTTTAAAGTGATTTTCATGCTTCCAGGGGCCCAAAACACAAGATTTATGGAATGGTTAAAAGTGCATGAAAATGGCCAATTTACTCACTCTGAGTTCTCAAAAAGGGTTTCTTCACCCCGGGAAGTTAATTAAATACCATTTGGAGGCATTTAATGTTTGAGCGAAAACAGCTGATTTTCGACAAAAGAGATAACACCCCCCCATTACGTCATGCTTCAGAAATGTGGAAAATGGTCCATTTTCAAATGTTTTATTTTTGAACGTCAGTTCACATTTGTAGGTGGATCATCAGTGTTAGAGCTAAAATTAGCATGTTTAAAGTGATTTTCATGCTTCCAGGGGCTCGGGAAGTTAATTAAATACCATTTGGAGGCATTTAATGTTCGAGCAAAAACGGCTGATTTTCGACAAAAGCGATAACACCCCCCCATTACGTCATGCTTCAGAAATGTGGAAAATGGTCCGTTTTCAAATGTTTTATTTTTGAACGTCAGTTCACATTTGTAGGTGGATCATCAGTGTTAGAGCTAAAATTAGCATGTTTAAAGTGATTTTCATGCTTCCAGGGGCTCGGGAAGTGAAATAAATACCATTTGGAGGCATTTAATGTTCGAGCAAAAACGGCTGATTTTCGACAAAAGAGATAACACCCCCCCATTACGTCATGCTTCAGAAATGTGGAAAATGGTCCGTTTTCAAATGTTTTATTTTTGAACGTCAGTTCACATTTGTAGGTGGATCATCAGTGTTAGAGCTAAAATTAGCATGTTTAAAGTGATTTTCATGCTTCCAGGGGCCCAAAACACAAGATTTATGGAATGGTTAAAAGTGCATGAAAATGGCCAATTTACTCACTCTGAGTTCTCAAAAAGGATTTCTTCACCCCGGGAAGTTAATTAAATACCATTTGGAGGCATTTAATGTTCGAGCAAAAACGGCTGATTTTCGACAAAAGAGATAACACCCCCCCATTACGTCATGCTTCAGAAATGTGGAAAATGGTCCGTTTTCAAATGTTTTATTTTTGAACGTCAGTTCACATTTGTAGGTGGATCATCAGTGTTAGAGCTAAAATTAGCATGTTTAAAGTGATTTTCATGCTTCCAGGGGCTCGGGAAGTTAATTAAATACCATTTGGAGGCATTTAATGTTCGAGCAAAAACGGCTGATTTTCGACAAAAGAGATAACACCCCCCCATTACGTCATGCTTCAGAAATGTGGAAAATGGTCTGTTTTCAAATGTTTTATTTTTGAACGTCAGTTCACATTTGTAGGTGGATCATCAGTGTTAGAGCTAAAATTAGCATGTTTAAAGTGATTTTCATGCTTCCAGGGGCCCAAAACACAAGATTTATGGAATGGTTAAAAGTGCATGAAAATGGCCAATTTACTCACTCTGAGTTCTCAAAAAGGGTTTCTTCACCCCGGGAAGTTAATTAAATACCATTTGGAGGCATTTAATGTTCGAGCAAAAATGGCTGATTTTCGACAAAAGAGATAACACCCCCCCATTACGTCATGCTTCAGAAATGTGGAAAATGGTCCGTTTTCAAATGTTTTATTTTTGAACGTCAGTTCACATTTGTAGGTGGATCATCAGTGTTAGAGCTAAAATTAGCATGTTTAAAGTGATTTTCATGCTTCCAGGGGCTCGGGAAGTTAATTAAATACCATTTGGAGGCATTTAATGTTCGAGCAAAAACGGCTGATTTTCGACAAAAGAGATAACACCCCCCCATTACGTCATGCTTCAGAAATGTGGAAAATGGTCCGTTTTCAAATGTTTTATTTTTGAACGTCAGTTCACATTTGTAGGTGGATCATCAGTGTTAGAGCTAAAATTAGCATGTTTAAAGTGATTTTCATGCTTCCAGGGGCCCAAAACACAAGATTTATGGAATGGTTAAAAGTGCATGAAAATGGCCAATTTACTCACTCTGAGTTCTCAAAAAGGGTTTCTTCACCCCGGGAAGTTAATTAAATACCATTTGGAGGCATTTAATGTTCGAGCAAAAACGGCTGATTTTCGACAAAAGAGATAACACCCCCCCATTACGTCATGCTTCAGAAATGTGGAAAATGGTCCGTTTTCAAATGTTTTATTTTTGAACGTCAGTTCACATTTGTAGGTGGATCATCAGTGTTAGAGCTAAAATTAGCATGTTTAAAGTGATTTTCATGCTTCCAGGGGCTCGGGAAGTTAATTAAATACCATTTGGAGGCATTTAATGTTCGAGCAAAAACGGCTGATTTTCGACAAAAGAGATAACACCCCCCCATTACGTCATGCTTCAGAAATGTGGAAAATGGTCCGTTTTCAAATGTTTTATTTTTGAACGTCAGTTCACATTTGTAGGTGGATCATCAGTGTTAGAGCTAAAATTAGCATGTTTAAAGTGATTTTCATGCTTCCAGGGGCTCGGGAAGTGAAATAAATACCATTTGGAGGCATTTAATGTTCGAGCAAAATCGGCTGATTTTCGACAAAAGAGATAACACCCCCCCATTACGTCATGCTTCAGAAATGTGGAAAATGGTCCGTTTTCAAATGTTTTATTTTTGAACGTCAGTTCACATTTGTAGGTGGATCATCAGTGTTAGAGCTAAAATTAGCATGTTTAAAGTGATTTTCATGCTTCCAGGGGCCCAAAACACAAGATTTATGGAATGGTTAAAAGTGCATGAAAATGGCCAATTTACTCACTCTGAGTTCTCAAAAAGGGTTTCTTCACCCCGGGAAGTTAATTAAATACCATTTGGAGGCATTTAATGTTCGAGCAAAAACGGCTGATTTTCGACAAAAGAGATAACACCCCCCATTACGTCATGCTTCAGAAATGTGGAAAATGGTCCGTTTTCAAATGTTTTATTTTTGAACGTCAGTTCACATTTGTAGGTGGATCATCAGTGTTAGAGCTAAAATTAGCATGTTTAAAGTGATTTTCATGCTTCCAGGGGCTCGGGAAGTGAAATAAATACCATTTGGAGGCATTTAATGTTCGAGCAAAAACGGCTGATTTTCGACAAAAGAGATAACACCCCCCCATTACGTCATGCTTCAGAAATGTGGAAAATGGTCCGTTTTCAAATGTTTTATTTTTGAACGTCAGTTCACATTTGTAGGTGGATCATCAGTGTTAGAGCTAAAATTAGCATGTTTAAAGTGATTTTCATGCCTCCAGGGGCTCGGGAAGTGAAATAAATACCATTTGGAGGCATTTAATGTTCGAGCAAAAACGGCTGATTTTCGACAAAAGAGATAACACCCCCCCATTACGTCATGCTTCAGAAATGTGGAAAATGGTCCGTTTTCAAATGTTTTATTTTAGAACGTCAGTTCACATTTGTAGGTGGATCATCAGTGTTAGAGCTAAAATTAGCATGTTTAAAGTGATTTTCATGCCTCCAGGGGCTCGGGAAGTTCATTAAATACCATTTGGAGGCATTTAATGTTCGAGCAAAAACGGCTGATTTTCGACAAAAGAGATAACACCCCCCCATTACGTCATGCTTCAGAAATGTGGAAAATGGTCCGTTTTCAAATGTTTTATTTTTGAACGTCAGTTCACATTTGTAGGTGGATCATCAGTGTTAGAGCTAAAATTAGCATGTTTAAAGTGATTTTCATGCTTCCAGGGGCCCAAAACACAAGATTTATGGAATGGTTAAAAGTGCATGAAAATGGCCAATTTACTCACTCTGAGTTCTCAAAAAGGGTTTCTTCACCCCGGGAAGTTAATTAAATACCATTTGGAGGCATTTAATGTTCGAGCAAAAACGGCTGATTTTCGACAAAAGAGATAACACCCCCCCATTACGTCATGCTTCAGAAATGTGGAAAATGGTCCGTTTTCAAATGTTTTATTTTTGAACGTCAGTTCACATTTGTAGGTGGATCATCAGTGTTAGAGCTAAAATTAGCATGTTTAAAGTGATTTTCATGCTTCCAGGGGCTCGGGAAGTTAATTAAATACCATTTGGAGGCATTTAATGTTCGAGCAAAAACGGCTGATTTTCGACAAAAGAGATAACACCCCCCCCATTACGTCATGCTTCAGAAATGTGGAAAATGGTCCGTTTTCAAATGTTTTATTTTTGAACGTCAGTTCTCATTTGTAGGTGGATCATCAGTGTTAGAGCTAAAATTAGCATGTTTAAAGTGATTTTCATGCTTCCAGGGGCCCAAAACACAAGATTTATGGAATGGTTAAAAGTGCATGAAAATGGCCAATTTACTCACTCTGAGTTCTCAAAAAGGGTTTCTTCACCCCGGGAAGTTAATTAAATACCATTTGGAGGCATTTAATGTTCGAGCAAAAACGGCTGATTTTCGACAAAAGAGATAACACCCCCCCATTACGTCATGCTTCAGAAATGTGGAAAATGGTCCGTTTTCAAATGTTTTATTTTTGAACGTCAGTTCACATTTGTAGGTGGATCATCAGTGTTAGAGCTAAAATTAGCATGTTTAAAGTGATTTTCATGCTTCCAGGGGCTCGGGAAGTTAATTAAATACCATTTGGAGGCATTTAATGTTCGAGCAAAAACGGCTGATTTTCGACAAAAGAGATAACACCCCCCCCCATTACGTCATGCTTCAGAAATGTGGAAAATGGTCCGTTTTCAAATGTTTTATTTTTGAACGTCAGTTCACATTTGTAGGTGGATCATCAGTGTTAGAGCTAAAATTAGCATGTTTAAAGTGATTTTCATGCTTCCAGGGGCTCGGGAAGTGAAATAAATACCATTTGGAGGCATTTAATGTTCGAGCAAAAACGGCTGATTTTCGACAAAAGAGATAACACCCCCCCATTACGTCATGCTTCAGAAATGTGGAAAATGGTCCGTTTTCAAATGTTTTATTTTTGAACGTCAGTTCACATTTGTAGGTGGATCATCAGTGTTAGAGCTAAAATTAGCATGTTTAAAGTGATTTTCATGCTTCCAGGGGCTCGGGAAGTTAATTAAATACCATTTGGAGGCATTTAATGTTCGAGCAAAAACGGCTGATTTTCGACAAAAGAGATAACACCCCCCCATTACGTCATGCTTCAGAAATGTGGAAAATGGTCCGTTTTCAAATGTTTTACTTTTTGAACGTCAGTTCACATTTGTAGGTGGATCATCAGTGTTAGAGCTAAAATTAGCATGTTGAAAGTGATTTTCATGCTTCCAGGGGCCCAAAACACAAGATTTATGGAATGGGTAAAAGTGCATGAAAATGGCCAATTTACTCACTCTGAGTTCTCAAAAAGGGTTTCTTCACCCCGGGAAGTTAATTAAATACCATTTGGAGGCATTTAATGTTCAAGCAAAAACGGCTGATTTTCGACAAAAGAGATAACACCCTCCCATTACGTCATGCTTCAGAAATGTGGAAAATGGTCCGTTTTCAAATGTTTTATTTTTGAACGTCAGTTCACATTTGTAGGTGGATCATCAGTGTTAGAGCTAAAATTAGCATGTTTAAAGTGATTTTCATGCTTCCAGGGGCCCAAAACACAAGATTTATGGAATGGTTAAAAGTGCATGAAAATGGCCAATTTACTCACTCTGAGTTCTCAAAAAGGGTTTCTTCACCCCTGGAAGTTAATTAAATACCATTTGGAGGCATTTAATGTTCGAGCAAAAACGGCTGATTTTCGACAAAAGAGATAACACCCCCCCATTACGTCATGCTTCAGAAATGTGGAAAATGGTCCGTTTTCAAATGTTTTATTTTTGAACGTCAGTTCACATTTGTAGGTGGATCATCAGTGTTAGAGCTAAAATTATCATGTTTAAAGTGATTTTCATGCTTCCAGGGGCTCGGGAAGTAAAATAAATACCATTTGGAGGCATTTAATGTTCGAGCAAAAACGGCTGATTTTCGACAAAAGAGATAACACCCCCCCATTACGTCATGCTTCAGAAATGTGGAAAATGGTCCGTTTTCAAATGTTTTATTTTTGAACGTCAGTTCACATTTGTAGGTGGATCATCAGTGTTAGAGCTAAAATTAGCATGTTTAAAGTGATTTTCATGCTTCCAGGGGCTCGGGAAGTTAATTAAATACCATTTGGAGGCATTTATTGTTCGAGCAAAAACGGCTGATTTTCGACAAAAGAGATAACACCCCCCCCATTACGTCATGCTTCAGAAATGTGGAAAATGGTCCTTTTTCAAATGTTTTATTTTTGAACGTCAGTTCACATTTGTAGGTGGATCATCAGTGTTAGAGCTAAAATTAGCATGTTTAAAGTGATTTTCATGCTTCCAGGGGCCCAAAACACAAGATTTATGGAATGGTTAAAAGTGCATGAAAATGGCCAATTTACTCACTCTGAGTTCTCAAAAAGGGTTTCTTCACCCCGGGAAGTTAATTAAATACCATTTGGAGGCATTTAATGTTCGAGCAAAAACGGCTGATTTTTGACAAAAGAGATAACACCCCCCCATTACGTCATGCTTCAGAAATGTGGAAAATGGTCCGTTTTCAAATGTTTTATTTTTGAACGTCAGTTCACATTTGTAGGTGGATCATCAGTGTTAGAGCTAAAATTATCATGTTTAAAGTGATTTTCATGCTTCCAGGGGCTCGGGAAGTGAAATAAATACCATTTGGAGGCATTTAATGTTCGAGCAAAAACGGCTGATTTTCGACAAAAGAGATAACACCCCCCCATTACGTCATGCTTCAGAAATGTGGAAAATGGTCCGTTTTTTAAATGTTTTATTTTTGAACGTCAGTTCACATTTGTAGGTGGATCATCAGTGTTAGAGCTAAAATTAGCATGTTTAAAGTGATTTTCATGCTTCCAGGGGCCCAAAACACAAGATTTATGGAATGGTTAAAAGTGCATGAAAATGGCCAATTTACTCACTCTGAGTTCTCAAAAAGGGTTTCTTCACCCCGGGAAGTTAATTAAATACCATTTGGAGGCATTTAATGTTCGAGCAAAAACGGCTGATTTTCGACAAAAGAGATAACACCCCCCCATTACGTCATGCTTCAGAAATGTGGAAAATGGTCCGTTTTCAAATGTTTTATTTTTGAACGTCAGTTCACATTTGTAGGTGGATCATCAGTGTTAGAGCTAAAATTAGCATGTTTAAAGTGATTTTCATGCTTCCAGGGGCTCGGGAAGTTAATTAAATACCATTTGGAGGCATTTAATGTTCGAGCAAAAACGGCTGATTTTCGACAAAAGAGATAACACCCCCCCATTACGTCATGCTTCAGAAATGTGGAAAATGGTCCGTTTTCAAATGTTTTATTTTTGAACGTCAGTTCACATTTGTAGGTGGATCATCAGTGTTAGAGCTAAAATTAGCATGTTTAAAGTGATTTTCATGCTTCCAGGGGCCCAAAACACAAGATTTATGGAATGGTTAAAAGTGCATGAAAATGGCCAATTTACTCACTCTGAGTTCTCAAAAAGGGTTTCTTCACCCCGGGAAGTTAATTAAATACCATTTGGAGGCATTTAATGTTCGAGCAAAAACGGCTGATTTTCGACAAAAGAGATAACACCCCCCCATTACGTCATGCTTCAGAAATGTGGAAAATGGTCCGTTTTCAAATGTTTTATTTTTGAACGTCAGTTCACATTTGTAGGTGGATCATCAGTGTTAGAGCTAAAATTAGCATGTTTAAAGTGATTTTCATGCTTCCAGGGGCTCGGGAAGTTAATTAAATACCATTTGGAGGCATTTAATGTTCGAGCAAAAACGGCTGATTTTCGACAAAAGAGATAACACCCCCCCATTACGTCATGCTTCAGAAATGTGGAAAATGGTCCGTTTTCAAATGTTTTATTTTTGAACGTCAGTTCACATTTGTAGGTGGATCATCAGTGTTAGAGCTAAAATTAGCATGTTTAAAGTGATTTTCATGCTTCCAGGGGCCCAAAACACAAGATTTATGGAATGGTTAAAAGTGCATGAAAATGGCCAATTTACTCACTCTGAGTTCTCAAAAAGGGTTTCTTCACCCCGGGAAGTTAATTAAATACCATTTGGAGGCATTTAATGTTCGAGCAAAAACAGCTGATTTTCGACAAAAGAGATAACACCCCCCCATTACGTCATGCTTCAGAAATGTGGAAAATGGTCCGTTTTCAAATGTTTTATTTTTGAACGTCAGTTCACATTTGTAGGTGGATCATCAGTGTTAGAGCTAAAATTAGCATGTTTAAAGTGATTTTCATGCTTCCAGGGGCTCGGGAAGTTAATTAAATACCATTTGGAGGCATTTAATGTTCGAGCAAAAACGGCTGATTTTCGACAAAAGAGATAACACCCCCCCATTACGTCATGCTTCAGAAATGTGGAAAATGGTCCGTTTTCAAATGTTTTATTTTTGAACGTCAGTTCACATTTGTAGGTGGATCATCAGTGTTAGAGCTAAAATTAGCATGTTTAAAGTGATTTTCATGCTTCCAGGGGCTCGGGAAGTGAAATAAATACCATTTGGAGGCATTTAATGTTCGAGCAAAAACGGCTGATTTTCGACAAAAGAGATAACACCCCCCCATTACGTCATGCTTCAGAAATGTGGAAAATGGTCCGTTTTCAAATGTTTTATTTTTGAACGTCAGTTCACATTTGTAGGTGGATCATCAGTGTTAGAGCTAAAATTAGCATGTTTAAAGTGATTTTCATGCTTCCAGGGGCCCAAAACACAAGATTTATGGAATGGTTAAAAGTGCATGAAAATGGCCAATTTACTCACTCTGAGTTCTCAAAAAGGGTTTCTTCACCCCGGGAAGTTAAATAAATACCATTTGGAGGCATTTAATGTTCGAGCAAAAACGGCTGATTTTCGACAAAAGAGATAACACCCCCCCATTACGTCATGCTTCAGAAATGTGGAAAATGGTCCGTTTTCAAATGTTTTATTTTTGAACGACAGTTCACATTTGTAGGTGGATCATCAGTGTTAGAGCTAAAATTAGCATGTTTAAAGTGATTTTCATGCTTCCAGGGGCCCAAAACACAAGATTTATGGAATGGTTAAAAGTGCATGAAAATGGCCAATTTACTCACTCTGAGTTCTCAAAAAGGGTTTCTTCACCCCGGGAAGTTAATTAAATACCATTTGGAGGCATTTAATGTTCGAGCAAAAACGGCTGATTTTCGACAAAAGAGATAACACCCCCCCATTACGTCATGCTTCAGAAATGTGGAAAATGGTCCGTTTTCAAATGTTTTATTTTTGAACGTCAGTTCACATTTGTAGGTGGATCATCAGTGTTAGAGCTAAAATTAGCATGTTTAAAGTGATTTTCATGCTTCCAGGGGCTCGGGAAGTTAATTAAATACCATTTGGAGGCATTTAATGTTCGAGCAAAAACGGCTGATTTTCGACAAAAGAGATAACACCCCCCCATTACGTCATGCTTAAGAAATGTGGAAAATGGTCCGTTTTCAAATGTTTTATTTTTGAACGTCAGTTCACATTTGTAGGTGGATCATCAGTGTTAGAGCTAAAATTAGCATGTTTAAAGTGATGTTCATGCTTCCAGGGGCCCAAAACACAAGATTTATGGAATGGTTAAAAGTGCATGAAAATGGCCAATTTACTCACTCTGAGTTCTCAAAAAGGGTTTCTTCACCCCGGGAAGTTAATTAAATACCATTTGAAGGCATTTAATGTTCGAGCAAAAACGGCTGATTTTCGACAAAAGAGATAACACCCCCCCCATTACGTCATGCTTCAGAAATGTGAAAAAAGGTCCGTTTTCAAATGTTTTATTTTTGAACGTCAGTTCACATTTGTAGGTGGATCATCAGTGTTAGAGCTAAAATTAGCATGTTTAAAGTGATTTTCATGCTTCCAGGGGCCCAAAACACAAGATTTATGGAATGGTTAAAAGTGCATGAAAATGGCCAATTTACTCACTCTGAGTTCTCAAAAAGGGTTTCTTCACCCCGGGAAGTTAATTAAATACCATTTGGAGGCATTTAATGTTCGAGCAAAAACGGCTGATTTTCGACAAAAGAGATAACACCCCCCCATTACGTCATGCTTCAGAAATGTGGAAAATGGTCCGTTTTCAAATGTTTTATTTTTGAACGTCAGTTCACATTTGTAGGTGGATCATCAGTGTTAGAGCTAAAATTAGCATGTTTAAAGTGATTTTCATGCTTCCAGGGGCTCGGGAAGTTAATTAAATACCATTTGGAGGCATTTAATGTTCGAGCAAAAACGGCTGATTTTCGACAAAAGAGATAACACCCCCCCATTACGTCATGCTTAAGAAATGTGGAAAATGGTCCGTTTTCAAATGTTTTATTTTTGAACGTCAGTTCACATTTGTAGGTGGATCATCAGTGTTAGAGCTAAAATTAGCATGTTTAAAGTGATTTTCATGCTTCCAGGGGCTCGGAAGTTAATTAAATACCATTTGGAGGCATTTAATGTTCGAGCAAAAACGGCTGATTTTCGACAAAAGAGATAACACCCCCCCATTACGTCATGCTTCAGAAATGTGGAAAATGGTCCGTTTTCAAATGTTTTATTTTTGAACGTCAGTTCACATTTGTAGGTGGATCATCAGTGTTAGAGCTAAAATTAGCATGTTTAAAGTGATTTCCATGCTTCCAGGGGCCCAAAACACAAGATTTATGGAATGGTTAAAAGTGCATGAAAATGGCCAATTTACTCACTCTGAGTTCTCAAAAAGGGTTTCTTCACCCCGGGAAGTTAATTAAATACCATTTGGAGGCATTTAATGTTCGAGCAAAAACGGCTGATTTTCGACAAAAGAGATAACACCCCCCCCATTACGTCATGCTTAAGAAATGTGGAAAATGGTCCGTTTTCAAATGTTTTATTTTTGAACGTCAGTTCACATTTGTAGGTGGATCATCAGTGTTAGAGCTAAAATTAGCATGTTTAAAGTGATTTTCATGCTTCCAGGGGCTCGGGAAGTTAATTAAATACCATTTGGAGGCATTTAATGTTCGAGCAAAAACGGATGATTTTCGACAAAAGAGATAACACCCCCCCATTACGTCATGCTTAAGAAATGTGGAAAATGGTCCGTTTTCAAATGTTTTATTTTTGAACGTCAGTTCACATTTGTAGGTGGATCATCAGTGTTAGAGCTAAAATTAGCATGTTTAAAGTGATTTTCATGCTTCCAGGGGCCCAAAACACAAGATTTATGGAATGGTTAAAAGTGCATGAAAATGGCCAATTTACTCACTCTGAGTTCTCAAAAAGGGTTTCTTCACCCCGGGAAGTTAATTAAATACCATTTGGAGGCATTTAATGTTCGAGCAAAAACGGCTGATTTTCGACAAAAGAGATAACACCCCCCCATTACGTCATGCTTCAGAAATGTGGAGAATGGTCCGTTTTCAAATGTTTTATTTTTGAACGTCAGTTCACATTTGTAGGTGGATCATCAGTGTTAGAGCTAAAATTAGCATGTTTAAAGTGATTTTCATGCTTCCAGGGGCTCGGGAAGTTAATTAAATACCATTTGGAGGCATTTAATGTTCGAGCAAAAACGGCTGATTTTCGACAAAAGAGATAACACCCCCCCATTACGTCATGCTTCAGAAATGTGGAAAATGGTCCGTTTTCAAATGTTTTATTTTTGAACGTCAGTTCACATTTGTAGGTGGATCATCAGTGTTAGAGCTAAAATTAGCATGTTTAAAGTGATTTTCATGCTTCCAGGGGCCCAAAACACAAGATTTATGGAATGGTTAAAAGTGCATGAAAATGGCCAATTTACTCACTCTGAGTTCTCAAAAAGGGTTTCTTCACCCCGGGAAGTTAATTAAATACCATTTGGAGGCATTTAATGTTTGAGCAAAAACAGCTGATTTTCGACAAAAGAGATAACACCCCCCCATTACGTCATGCTTCAGAAATGTGGAAAATGGTCCATTTTCAAATGTTTTATTTTTGAACGTCAGTTCACATTTGTAGGTGGATCATCAGTGTTAGAGCTAAAATTAGCATGTTTAAAGTGATTTTCATGCTTCCAGGGGCCCAAAACACAAGATTTATGGAATGGTTAAAAGTGCATGAAAATGGCCAATTTACTCACTCTGAGTTCTCAAAAAGGGTTTCTTCACCCCGGGAAGTTAATTAAATACCATTTGGAGGCATTTAATGTTCGAGCAAAAACGGCTGATTTTCGACAAAAGAGATAACACCCCCCCCATTACGTCATGCTTCAGAAATGTGGAAAATGGTCCGTTTTCAAATGTTTTATTTTTGAACGTCAGTTCACATTTGTAGGTGGATCATCAGTGTTAGAGCTAAAATTAGCATGTTTAAAGTGATTTTCATGCTTCCAGGGGCTCGGGAAGTTAATTAAATACCATTTGGAGGCATTTAATGTTCGAGCAAAAACGGCTGATTTTCGACAAAAGAGATAACACCCCCCCATTACGTCATGCTTCAGAAATGTGGAAAATGGTCCGTTTTCAAATGTTTTATTTTTGAACGTCAGTTCACATTTGTAGGTGGATCATCAGTGTTAGAGCTAAAATTAGCATGTTTAAAGTGATTTTCATGCTTCCAGGGGCTCGGGAAGTGAAATAAATACCATTTGGAGGCATTTAATGTTCGAGCAAAAACGGCTGATTTTCGACAAAAGAGATAACACCCCCCCATTACGTCATGCTTCAGAAATGTGGAAAATGGTCCGTTTTCAAATGTTTTATTTTTGAACGTCAGTTCACATTTGTAGGTGGATCATCAGTGTTAGAGCTAAAAGTAGCATGTTTAAAGTGATTTTCATGCTTCCAGGGGCCCAAAACACAAGATTTATGGAATGGTTAAAAGTGCATGAAAATGGCCAATTTACTCACTCTGAGTTCTCAAAAAGGGTTTCTTCACCCCGGGAAGTTAATTAAATACCATTTGGAGGCATTTAATGTTCGAGCAAAAACGGCTGATTTTCGACAAAAGAGATAACACCCCCCCATTACGTCATGCTTCAGAAATGTGGAAAATGGTCCGTTTTCAAATGTTTTATTTTTGAACGTCAGTTCACATTTGTAGGTGGATCATCAGTGTTAGAGCTAAAATTAGCATGTTTAAAGTGATTTTCATGCTTCCAGGGGCTCGGGAAGTTAATTAAATACCATTTGGAGGCATTTAATGTTCGAGCAAAAATGGCTGATTTTCGACAAAAGAGATAACACCCCCCCCCATTACGTCATGCTTCAGAAATGTGGAAAATGGTCCGTTTTCAAATGTTTTATTTTTGAACGTCAGTTCACATTTGTAGGTGGATCATCAGTGTTAGAGCTAAAATTAGCATGTTTAAAGTGATTTTCATGCTTCCAGGGGCCCAAAACACAAGATTTATGGAATGGTTAAAAGTGCATGAAAATGGCCAATTTACTCACTCTGAGTTCTCAAAAAGGGTTTCTTCACCCCAGGAAGTTAATTAAATACCATTTGGAGGCATTTAATGTTCGAGCAAAAACGGCTGATTTTCGACAAAAGAGATAACACCCCCCCATTACGTCATGCTTCAGAAATGTGGAAAATGGTCCGTTTTCAAATGTTTTATTTTTGAACGTCAGTTCACATTTGTAGGTGGATCATCAGTGTTAGAGCTAAAATTAGCATGTTTAAAGTGATTTTCATGCTTCCAGGGGCTCGGGAAGTTAATTAAATACCATTTGGAGGCATTTAATGTTCGAGCAAAAACGGCTGATTTTCGACAAAAGAGATAACACCCCCCCATTACGTCATGCTTAAGAAATGTGGAAAATGGTCCGTTTTCAAATGTTTTATTTTTGAACGTCAGTTCACATTTGTAGGTGGATCATCAGTGTTAGAGCTAAAATTAGCATGTTTAAAGTGATTTTCATGCTTCCAGGGGCTCGGAAGTTAATTAAATACCATTTGGAGGCATTTAATGTTCGAGCAAAAACGGCTGATTTTCGACAAAAGAGATAACACCCCCCCATTACGTCATGCTTAAGAAATGTGGAAAATGGTCCGTTTTCAAATGTTTTATTTTTGAACGTCAGTTCACATTTGTAGGTGGATCATCAGTGTTAGAGCTAAAATTAGCATGTTTAAAGTGATTTTCATGCTTCCAGGGGCCCAAAACACAAGATTTATGGAATGGTTAAAAGTGCATGAAAATGGCCAATTTACTCACTCTGAGTTCTCAAAAAGGGTTTCTTCACCCCGGGAAGTTAATTAAATACCATTTGGAGGCATTTAATGTTCGAGCAAAAACGGCTGATTTTCGACAAAAGAGATAACACCCCCCCATTACGTCATGCTTAAGAAATGTGGAAAATGGTCCGTTTTCAAATGTTTTATTTTTGAACGTCAGTTCACATTTGTAGGTGGATCATCAGTGTTAGAGCTAAAATTAGCATGTTTAAAGTGATTTTCATGCTTCCAGGGGCTCGGGAAGTTAATTAAATACCATTTGGAGGCATTTAATGTTCGAGCAAAAACGGCTGATTTTCGACAAAAGAGATAACACCCCCCCATTACGTCATGCTTAAGAAATGTGGAAAATGGTCCGTTTTCAAATGTTTTATTTTTGAACGTCAGTTCACATTTGTAGGTGGATCATCAGTGTTAGAGCTAAAATTAGCATGTTTAAAGTGATTTTCATGCTTCCAGGGGCCCAAAACACAAGATTTATGGAATGGTTAAAAGTGCATGAAAATGGCCAATTTACTCACTCTGAGTTCTCAAAAAGGGTTTCTTCACCCCGGGAAGTTAATTAAATACCATTTGGAGGCATTTAATGTTCGAGCAAAAACGGCTGATTTTCGACAAAAGAGATAACACCCCCCCATTACATCATGCTTCAGAAATGTGGAAAATGGTCCGTTTTCAAATGTTTTATTTTTGAACGTCAGTTCACATTTGTAGGTGGATCATCAGTGTTAGAGCTAAAATTAGCATGTTTAAAGTGATTTTCATGCTTCCAGGGGCTCGGGAAGTGAAATAAATACCATTTGGAGGCATTTAATATTCGAGCAAAAACGGCTGATTTTCGACAAAAGAGATAACACCCCCCCATTACGTCATGCTTCAGAAATGTGGAAAATGGTCCGTTTTCAAATGTTTTATTTTTGAACGTCAGTTCACATTTGTAGGTGGATCATCAGTGTTAGAGCTAAAATTAGCATGTTTAAAGTGATTTTCATGCTTCCAGGGGCCCAAAACACAAGATTTATGGAATGGTTAAAAGTGCATGAAAATGGCCAATTTACTCACTCTGAGTTCTCAAAAAGGGTTTCTTCACCCCGGGAAGTTAATTAAATACCATTTGGAGGCATTTAATGTTCGAGCAAAAACGGCTGATTTTCGACAAAAGAGATAACACCCCCCCATTACGTCATGCTTCAGAAATGTGGAAAATGGTCCGTTTTCAAATGTTTTATTTTTGAACGTCAGTTCACATTTGTAGGTGGATCATCAGTGTTAGAGCTAAAATTAGCATGTTTAAAGTGATTTTCATGCTTCCAGGGGCTCGGGAAGTTAATTAAATACCATTTGGAGGCATTTAATGTTCGAGCAAAAACGGCTGATTTTCGACAAAAGAGATAACACCCCCCCATTACGTCATGCTTCAGAAATGTGGAAAATGGTCCGTTTTCAAATGTTTTATTTTTGAACGTCAGTTCACATTTGTAGGTGGATCATCAGTGTTAGAGCTAAAATTAGCATGTTTAAAGTGATTTTCATGCTTCCAGGGGCTCGGGAAGTTAATTAAATACCATTTGGAGGCATTTAATGTTCGAGCAAAAACGGCTGATTTTCGACAAAAGAGATAACACCCCCCCATTACGTCATGCTTAAGAAATGTGGAAAATGGTCCGTTTTCAAATGTTTTATTTTTGAACGTCAGTTCACATTTGTAGGTGGATCATCAGTGTTAGAGCTAAAATTAGCATGTTTAAAGTGATTTTCATGCTTCCAGGGGCCCAAAACACAAGATTTATGGAATGGTTAAAAGTGCATGAAAATGGCCAATTTACTCACTCTGAGTTCTCAAAAAGGGTTTCTTCACCCCGGGAAGTTAATTAAATACCATTTGGAGGCATTTAATGTTCGAGCAAAAACGGCTGATTTTCGACAAAAGAGATAACACCCCCCCATTACGTCATGCTTCAGAAATGTGGAAAATGGTCCGTTTTCAAATGTTTTATTTTTGAACGTCAGTTCACATTTGTAGGTGGATCATCAGTGTAAGAGCTAAAATTAGCATGTTTAAAGTGATTTTCATGCTTCAAGGGGCCCAAAACACAAGATTTATGGAATGGTTAAAAGTGCATGAAAATGGCCAATTTACTCACTCTGAGTTCTCAAAAAGGGTTTCTTCACCCCGGGAAGTTAATTAAATACCATTTGGAGGCATTTAATGTTCGAGCAAAAACGGCTGATTTTCGACAAAAGAGATAACACCCCCCCATTACGTCATGCTTCAGAAATGTGGAAAATGGTCCGTTTTCAAATGTTTTATTTTTGAACGTCAGTTCACATTTGTAGGTGGATCATCAGTGTTAGAGCTAAAATTAGCATGTTTAAAGTGATTTTCATGCTTCCAGGGGCTCGGGAAGTTAATTAAATACCATTTGGAGGCATTTAATGTTCGAGCAAAAACGGCTGATTTTCGACAAAAGAGATAACACCCCCCCATTACGTCATGCTTAAGAAATGTGGAAAATGGTCCGTTTTCAAATGTTTTATTTTTGAACGTCAGTTCACATTTGTAGGTGGATCATCAGTGTTAGAGCTAAAATTAGCATGTTTAAAGTGATTTTCATGCTTCCAGGGGCCCAAAACACAAGATTTATGGAATGGTTAAAAGTGCATGAAAATGGCCAATTTACTCACTCTGAGTTCTCAAAAAGGGTTTCTTCACCCCGGGAAGTTAATTAAATACCATTTGGAGGCATTTAATGTTCGAGCAAAAACGGCTGATTTTCGACAAAAGAGATAACACCCCCCCCCATTACGTCATGCTTCAGAAATGTGGAAAAAGGTCCGTTTTCAAATGTTTTATTTTTGAACGTCAGTTCACATTTGTAGGTGGATCATCAGTGTTAGAGCTAAAATTAGCATGTTTAAAGTGATTTTCATGCTTCCAGGGGCCCAAAACACAAGATTTATGGAATGGTTAAAAGTGCATGAAAATGGCCAATTTACTCACTCTGAGTTCTCAAAAAGGGTTTCTTCACCCCGGGAAGTTAATTAAATACCATTTGGAGGCATTTAATGTTCGAGCAAAAACGGCTGATTTTCGACAAAAGAGATAACACCCCCCCATTACGTCATGCTTCAGAAATGTGGAAAATGGTCCGTTTTCAAATGTTTTATTTTTGAACGTCAGTTCACATTTGTAGGTGGATCATCAGTGTTAGAGCTAAAATTAGCATGTTTAAAGTGATTTTCATGCTTCCAGGGGCTCGGGAAGTTAATTAAATACCATTTGGAGGCATTTAATGTTCGAGCAAAAACGGCTGATTTTCGACAAAAGAGATAACACCCCCCCATTACGTCATGCTTCAGAAATGTGGAAAATGGTCCGTTTTCAAATGTTTTATTTTTGAACGTCAGTTCACATTTGTAGGTGGATCATCAGTGTTAGAGCTAAAATTAGCATGTTTAAAGGGATTTTCATGCTTCCAGGGGCTCGGGAAGTGAAATAAATACCATTTGGAGGCATTTAATGTTCGAGCAAAAACGGCTGATTTTCGACAAAAGAGATAACACCCCCCCATTACGTCATGCTTCAGAAATGTGGAAAATGGTCCGTTTTCAAATGTTTTATTTTTGAACGTCAGTTCACATTTGTAGGTGGATCATCAGTGTTAGAGCTGAAAGTAGCATGTTTAAAGTGATTTTCATGCTTCCAGGGGCCCAAAACACAAGATTTATGGAATGGTTAAAAGTGCATGAAAATGGCCAATTTACTCACTCTGAGTTCTCAAAAAGGGTTTCTTCACCCCGGGAAGTTAATTAAATACCATTTGGAGGCATTTAATGTTCGAGCAAAAACGGCTGATTTTCGACAAAAGAGATAACACCCCCCCATTACGTCATGCTTCAGAAATGTGGAAAATGGTCCGTTTTCAAATGTTTTATTTTTGAACGTCAGTTCACATTTGTAGGTGGATCATCAGTGTTAGAGCTAAAATTAGCATGTTTAAAGTGATTTTCATGCTTCCAGGGGCTCGGGAAGTTAATTAAATACCATTTGGAGGCATTTAATGTTCGAGCAAAAACGGCTGATTTTCGACAAAAGAGATAACACCCCCCCATTACGTCATGCTTCAGAAATGTGGAAAATGGTCCGTTTTCAAATGTTTTATTTTTGAACGTCAGTTCACATTTGTAGGTGGATCATCAGTGTTAGAGCTAAAATTAGCATGTTTAAAGTGATTTTCATGCTTCCAGGGGCTCGGGAAGTGAAATAAATACCATTTGGAGGCATTTAATATTCGAGCAAAAACGGCTGATTTTCGACAAAAGAGATAACACCCCCCCATTACGTCATGCTTCAGAAATGTGGAAAATGGTCCGTTTTCAAATGTTTTATTTTTGAACGTCAGTTCACATTTGTAGGTGGATCATCAGTGTTAGAGCTAAAATTAGCATGTTTAAAGTGATTTTCATGCTTCCAGGGGCCCAAAACACAAGATTTATGGAATGGTTAAAAGTGCATGAAAATGGCCAATTTACTCACTCTGAGTTCTCAAAAAGGGTTTCTTCACCCGGGAAGTTAATTAAATACCATTTGGAGGCATTTAATGTTCGAGCAAAAACGGCTGATTTTCGACAAAAGAGATAACACCCCCCCATTACGTCATGCTTCAGAAATATGGAAAATGGTCCGTTTTCAAATGTTTTATTTTTGAACGTCAGTTCACATTTGTAGGTGGATCATCAGTGTTAGAGCTAAAATTAGCATGTTTAAAGTGATTTTCATGCTTCCAGGGGCTCGGGAAGTTAATTAAATACCATTTGGAGGCATTTAATGTTCGAGCAAAAACGGCTGATTTTCGACAGAAGAGATAACACCCCCCCATTACGTCATGCTTCAGAAATGTGGAAAATGGTCCGTTTTCAAATGTTTTATTTTTGAACGTCAGTTCACATTTGTAGGTGGATCATCAGTGTTAGAGCTAAAATTAGCATGTTTAAAGTGATTTTCATGCTTCCAGGGGCCCAAAACACAAGATTTATGGAATGGTTAAAAGTGCATGAAAATGGCCAATTTACTCACTCTGAGTTCTCAAAAAGGGTTTCTTCACCCCGGGAAGTTAATTAAATACCATTTGGAGGCATTTAATGTTCGAGCAAAAACGGCTGATTTTCGACAAAAGAGATAACACCCCCCCATTACGTCATGCTTCAGAAATGTGGAAAATGGTCCGTTTTCAAATGTTTTATTTTTGAACGTCAGTTCACATTTGTAGGTGGATCATCAGTGTTAGAGCTAAAATTAGCATGTTTAAAGTGATTTTCATGCTTCCAGGGGCCCAAAACACAAGATTTATGGAATGGTTAAAAGTGCATGAAAATGGCCAATTTACTCACTCTGAGTTCTCAAAAAGGGTTTCTTCACCCCGGGAAGTTAATTAAATACCATTTGGAGGCATTTAATGTTCGAGCAAAAACGGCTGATTTTCGACAAAAGAGATAACACCCCCCCCATTACGTCATGCTTCAGAAATGTGGAAAAAGGTCCGTTTTCAAATGTTTTATTTTTGAACGTCAGTTCACATTTGTAGGTGGATCATCAGTGTTAGAGCTAAAATTAGCATGTTTAAAGTGATTTTCATTCTTCCAGGGGCCCAAAACACAAGATTTATGGAATGGTTAAAAGTGCATGAAAATGGCCAATTTACTCACTCTGAGTTCTCAAAAAGGGTTTCTTCACCCCGGGAAGTTAATTAAATACCATTTGGAGGCATTTAATGTTCGAGCAAAAACGGCTGATTTTCGACAAAAGAGATAACACCCCCCCATTACGTCATGCTTCAGAAATGTGGAAAATGGTCCGTTTTCAAATGTTTTATTTTTGAACGTCAGTTCACATTTGTAGGTGGATCATCAGTGTTAGAGCTAAAATTAGCATGTTTAAAGTGATTTTCATGCTTCCAGGGGCTCGGGAAGTTAATTAAATACCATTTGGAGGCATTTAATGTTCGAGCAAAAACGGCTGATTTTCGACAAAAGAGATAACACCCCCCATTACGTCATGCTTCAGAAATGTGGAAAATGGTCCGTTTTCAAATGTTTTATTTTTGAACGTCAGTTCACATTTGTAGGTGGATCATCAGTGTTAGAGCTAAAATTAGCATGTTTAAAGTGATTTTCATGCTTCCAGGGGCTCGGGAAGTGAAATAAATACCATTTGGAGGCATTTAATGTTCGAGCAAAAACGGCTGATTTTCGACAAAAGAGATAACAACCCCTTCATTACGTCATGCTTCAGAAATGTGGAAAATGGTCCGTTTTCAAATGTTTTATTTTTGAACGTCAGTTCACATTTGTAGGTGGATCATCAGTGTTAGAGCTAAAATTAGCATGTTTAAAGTGATTTTCATGCTTCCAGGGGCTCGGGAAGTTAATTAAATACCATTTGGAGGCATTTAATGTTCGAGCAAAAACGGCTGATTTTCGACAAAAGAGATAACACCCCCCCATTACGTCATGCTTCAGAAATGTGGAAAATGGTCCGTTTTCAAATGTTTTATTTTTGAACGTCAGTTCACATTTGTAGGTGGATCATCAGTGTTAGAGCTAAAATTAGCATGTTTAAAGTGATTTTCATGCTTCCAGGGGCCCAAAACACAAGATTTATGGAATGGTTAAAAGTGCATGAAAATGGCCAATTTACTCACTCTGACTTCTCAAAAAGGGTTTCTTCACCCCGGGAAGTTAATTAAATACCATTTGGAGGCATTTAATGTTCGAGCAAAAACGGCTGATTTTCGACAAAAGAGATAACACCCCCCCATTACGTCATGCTTCAGAAATGTGGAAAATGGTCCGTTTTCAAATGTTTTATTTTTGAACGTCAGTTCACATTTGTAGGTGGATCATCAGTGTTAGAGCTAAAATTAGCATGTTTAAAGTGATTTTCATGCTTCCAGGGGCTCGGGAAGTTAATTAAATACCATTTGGAGGCATTTAATGTTCGAGCAAAAACGGCTGATTTTCGACAAAAGAGATAACACCCCCCCATTACGTCATGCTTCAGAAATGTGGAAAATGGTCCGTTTTCAAATGTTTTATTTTTGAACGTCAGTTCACATTTGTAGGTGGATCATCAGTGTTAGAGCTAAAATTAGCATGTTTAAAGTGATTTTCATGCTTCCAGGGGCTCGGGAAGTGAAATAAATACCATTTGGAGGCATCTAATGTTCGAGCAAAAACGGCTGATTTTCGACAAAAGAGATAACAACCCCTTCATTACGTCATGCTTCAGAAATGTGGAAAATGGTCCGTTTTCAAATGTTTTATTTTTGAACGTCAGTTCACATTTGTAGGTGGATCATCAGTGTTAGAGCTAAAATTAGCATGTTTAAAGTGATTTTCATGCTTCCAGGGGCTCGGGAAGTTAATTAAATA
This sequence comes from Lissotriton vulgaris, assembly GCF_964263255.1. Taxonomy (NCBI): domain Eukaryota; kingdom Metazoa; phylum Chordata; class Amphibia; order Caudata; family Salamandridae; genus Lissotriton; species Lissotriton vulgaris. The sequence continues at coordinate 25,087 of NW_028241149.1, read as the reverse complement.
CCATTTGGAGGCATTTAATGTTCGAGCAAAAACGGCTGATTTTCGACAAAAGAGATAACACCCCCCCATTACGTCATGCTTCAGAAATGTGGAAAATGGTCAGTTTTCAAATGTTTTATTTTTGAACGTCAGTTCACATTTGTAGGTGGATCATCAGTGTTAGAGCTAAAATTAGCATGTTTAAAGTGATTTTCATGCTTCCAGGGGCCCAAAACACAAGATTTATGGAATGGTTAAAAGTGCATGAAAATGGCCAATTTACTCACTCTGAGTTCTCAAAAAGGGTTTCTTCACCCCGGGAAGTTAATTAAATACCATTTGGAGGCATTTAATGTTCGAGCAAAAACGGCTGATTTTCGACAAAAGAGATAACACCCCCCCCATTACGTCATGCTTCAGAAATGTGGAAAATGGTCCGTTTTCAAATGTTTTATTTTTGAACGTCAGTTCACATTTGTAGGTGGATCATCAGTGTTAGAGCTAAAATTAGCATGTTTAAAGTGATTTTCATGCTTCCAGGGGCTCGGGAAGTTAATTAAATACCATTTGGAGGCATTTAATGTTCGAGCAAAAACGGCTGATTTTCGACAAAAGAGATTACACCCCCCCATTACGTCATGCTTCAGAAATGTGGAAAATGGTCCGTTTTCAAATGTTTTATTTTTGAACGTCAGTTCACATTTGTAGGTGGATCATCAGTGTTAGAGCTAAAATTAGCATGTTTAAAGTGATTTTCATGCTTCCAGGGGCCCAAAACACAAGATTTATGGAATGGTTAAAAGTGCATGAAAATGGCCAATTTACTCACTCTGAGTTCTCAAAAAGGGTTTCTTCACCCCGGGAAGTTAATTAAATACCATTTGGAGGCATTTAATGTTCGAGCAAAAACGGCTGATTTTCGACAAAAGAGATAACACCCCCCCATTACGTCATGCTTCAGAAATGTGGAAAATGGTCCGTTTTCAAATGTTTTATTTTTGAACGTCAGTTCACATTTGTAGGTGGATCATCAGTGTTAGAGCTAAAATTAGCATGTTTAAAGTGATTTTCATGCTTCCAGGGGCTCGGGAAGTTAATTAAATACCATTTGGAGGCATTTAATGTTCGAGCAAAAACGGCTGATTTTCGACAAAAGAGATAACACCCCCCCATTACGTCATGCTTCAGAAATGTGGAAAATGGTCCGTTTTCAAATGTTTTATTTTTGAACGTCAGTTCACATTTGTAGGTGGATCATCAGTGTTAGAGCTAAAATTAGCATGTTTAAAGTGATTTTCATGCTTCCAGGGGCTCGGGAAGTGAAATAAATACCATTTGGAGGCATTTAATGTTCGAGCAAAAACGGCTTATTTTCGACAAAAGAGATAACACCCCCCCATTACGTCATGCTTCAGAAATGTGGAAAATGGTCCGTTTTCAAATGTTTTAATTTTGAACGTCAGTTCACATTTGTAGGTGGATCATCAGTGTTAGAGCTAAAATTAGCATGTTTAAAGTGATTTTCATGCTTCCAGGGGCCCAAAACACAAGATTTATGGAATGGTTAAAAGTGCATGAAAATGGCCAATTTACTCACTCTGAGTTCTCAAAAAGGGTTTCTTCACCCCGGGAAGTTAATTAAATACCATTTGGAGGCATTTAATGTTCGAGCAAAAACGGCTGATTTTCGACAAAAGAGATAACACCCCCCCATTACGTCATGCTTCAGAAATGTGGAAAATGGTCCGTTTTCAAATGTTTTATTTTTGAACGTCAGTTCACATTTGTAGGTGGATCATCAGTGTTAGAGCTAAAATTAGCATGTTTAAAGTGATTTTCATGCTTCCAGGGGCTCGGGAAGTTAATTAAATACCATTTGGAGGCATTTAATGTTCGAGCAAAAACGGCTGATTTTTGACAAAAGAGATAACACCCCCCCATTACGTCATGCTTCAGAAATGTGGAAAATGGTCCGTTTTCAAATGTTTTATTTTTGAACGTCAGTTCACATTTGTAGGTGGATCATCAGTGTTAGAGCTAAAATTAGCATGTTTAAAGTGATTTTCATGCTTCCAGGGGCCCAAAACACAAGATTTATGGAATGGTTAAAAGTGCATGAAAATGGCCAATTTACTCACTCTGAGTTCTCAAAAAGGGTTTCTTCACCCCGGGAAGTTAATTAAATACTATTTGGAGGCATTTAATGTTCGAGCAAAAACGGCTGATTTTCGACAAAAGAGATAACACCCCCCCATTACGTCATGCTTCAGAAATGTGGAAAATGGTCCGTTTTCAAATGTTTTATTTTTGAACGTCAGTTCACATTTGTAGGTGGATCATCAGTGTTAGAGCTAAAATTAGCATGTTTAAAGTGATTTTCATGCTTCCAGGGGCTCGGGAAGTTAATTAAATACCATTTGGAGGCATTTAATGTTCGAGCAAAAACGGCTGATTTTCGACAAAAGAGATAACACCCCCCCATTACGTCATGCTTCAGAAATGTGGAAAATGGTCCGTTTTCAAATGTTTTATTTTTGAACGTCAGTTCACATTTGTAGGTGGATCATCAGTGTTAGAGCTAAAATTAGCATGTTTAAAGTGATTTTCATGCTTCCAGGGGCTCGGGAAGTTAATTAAATACCATTTGGAGGCATTTAATGTTCGAGCAAAAACGGCTGATTTTCGACAAAAGAGATAACACCCCCCCATTACGTCATGCTTCAGAAATGTGGAAAATGGTCCGTTTTCAAATGTTTTATTTTTGAACGTCAGTTCACATTTGTAGGTGGATCATCAGTGTTAGAGCTAAAATTAGCATGTTGAAAGTGATTTTCATGCTTCCAGGGGCCCAAAACACAAGATTTATGGAATGGGTAAAAGTGCATGAAAATGGCCAATTTACTCACTCTGAGTTCTCAAAAAGGGTTTCTTCACCCCGGGAAGTTAATTAAATACCATTTGGAGGCATTTAATGTTCGAGCAAAAACGGCTGATTTTCGACAAAAGAGATAACACCCCCCCATTACGTCATGCTTCAGAAATGTGGAAAATGGTCCGTTTTCAAATGTTTTATTTTTGAACGTCAGTTCACATTTGTAGGTGGATCATCAGTGTTAGAGCTAAAATTAGCATGTTTAAAGTGATTTTCATGCTTCCAGGGGCCCAAAACACAAGATTTATGGAATGGTTAAAAGTGCATGAAAATGGCCAATTTACTCACTCTGAGTTCTCAAAAAGGGTTTCTTCACCCCTGGAAGTTAATTAAATACCATTTGGAGGCATTTAATGTTCGAGCAAAAACGGCTGATTTTCGACAAAAGAGATAACACCCCCCCATTACGTCATGCTTCAGAAATGTGGAAAATGGTCCGTTTTCAAATGTTTTATTTTTGAACGTCAGTTCACATTTGTAGGTGGATCATCAGTGTTAGAGCTAAAATTAGCATGTTTAAAGTGATTTTCATGCTTCCAGGGGCTCGGGAAGTTAATTAAATACCATTTGGAGGCATTTAATGTTCGAGCAAAAACGGCTGATTTTCGACAAAAGAGATAACACCCCCCCATTACGTCATGCTTCAGAAATGTGGAAAATGGTCCGTTTTCAAATGTTTTATTTTTGAACGTCAGTTCACATTTGTAGGTGGATCATCAGTGTTAGAGCTAAAATTAGCATGTTTAAAGTGATTTTCATGCTTCCAGGGGCTCGGGAAGTGAAATAAATACCATTTGGAGGCATTTAATGTTCGAGCAAAAACGGCTGATTTTCGACAAAAGAGATAACACCCCCCCATTACGTCATGCTTCAGAAATGTGGAAAATGGTCCGTTTTCAAATGTTTTATTTTTGAACGTCAGTTCACATTTGTAGGTGGATCATCAGTGTTAGAGCTAAAAGTAGCATGTTTAAAGTGATTTTCATGCTTCCAGGGGCCCAAAACACAAGATTTATGGAATGGTTAAAAGTGCATGAAAATGGCCAATTTACTCACTCTGAGTTCTCAAAAAGGGTTTCTTCACCCGGGAAGTTAATTAAATACCATTTGGAGGCATTTAATGTTCGAGCAAAAACGGCTGATTTTCGACAAAAGAGATAAGCCCCCCCATTACGTCATGCTTCAGAAATGTGGAAAATGGTCCGTTTTCAAATGTTTTATTTTTGAACGTCAGTTCACATTTGTAGGTGGATCATCAGTGTTAGAGCTAAAATTAGCATGTTTAAAGTGATTTTCATGCTTCCAGGGGCTCGGGAAGTTAATTAAATACCATTTGGAGGCATTTAATGTTCGAGCAAAAACGGCTGATTTTCGACAAAAGAGATAACACCCCCCCCATTACGTCATGCTTCAGAAATGTGGAAAATGGTCCGTTTTCAAATGTTTTATTTTTGAACGTCAGTTCACATTTGTAGGTGGATCATCAGTGTTAGAGCTAAAATTAGCATGTTTAAAGTGATTTTCATGCTTCCAGGGGCCCAAAACACAAGATTTATGGAATGGTTAAAAGTGCATGAAAATGGCCAATTTACTCACTCTGAGTTCTCAAAAAGGGTTTCTTCACCCCGGGAAGTTAATTAAATACCATTTGGAGGCATTTAATGTTCGAGCAAAAACGGCTGATTTTCGACAAAAGAGATAACACCCCCCCATTACGTCATGCTTCAGAAATGTGGAAAATGGTCCGTTTTCAAATGTTTTATTTTTGAACGTCAGTTCACATTTGTAGGTGGATCATCAGTGTTAGAGCTAAAATTAGCATGTTTAAAGTGATTTTCATGCTTCCAGGGGCTCGGGAAGTTAATTAAATACCATTTGGAGGCATTTAATGTTCGAGCAAAAACGGCTGATTTTCGACAAAAGAGATAACACCCCCCATTACGTCATGCTTAAGAAATGTGGAAAATGGTCCGTTTTCAAATGTTTTATTTTTGAACGTCAGTTCACATTTGTAGGTGGATCATCAGTGTTAGAGCTAAAATTAGCATGTTTAAAGTGATTTTCATGCTTCCAGGGGCTCGGGAAGTTAATTAAATACCATTTGGAGGCATTTAATGTTCGAGCAAAAACGGCTGATTTTCGACAAAAGAGATAACACCCCCCCATTACGTCATGCTTAAGAAATGTGGAAAATGGTCCGTTTTCAAATGTTTTATTTTTGAACGTCAGTTCACATTTGTAGGTGGATCATCAGTGTTAGAGCTAAAATTAGCATGTTTAAAGTGATTTTCATGCTTCCAGGGGCCCAAAACACAAGATTTATGGAATGGTTAAAAGTGCATGAAAATGGCCAATTTACTCACTCTGAGTTCTCAAAAAGGGTTTCTTCACCCCGGGAAGTTAATTAAATACCATTTGGAGGCATTTAATGTTCGAGCAAAAACGGCTGATTTTCGACAAAAGAGATAACACCCCCCCATTACGTCATGCTTAAGAAATGTGGAAAATGGTCCGTTTTCAAATGTTTTATTTTTGAACGTCAGTTCACATTTGTAGGTGGATCATCAGTGTTAGAGCTAAAATTAGCATGTTTAAAGTGATTTTCATGCTTCCAGGGGCTCGGGAAGTTAATTAAATACCATTTGGAGGCATTTAATGTTCGAGCAAAAACGGCTGATTTTCGACAAAAGAGATAACACCCCCCCATTACGTCATGCTTAAGAAATGTGGAAAATGGTACGTTTTCAAATGTTTTATTTTTGAACGTCAGTTCACATTTGTAGGTGGATCATCAGTGTTAGAGCTAAAATTAGCATGTTTAAAGTGATTTTCATGCTTCCAGGGGCCCAAAACACAAGATTTATGGAATGGTTAAAAGTGCATGAAAATGGCCAATTTACTCACTCTGAGTTCTCAAAAAGGGTTTCTTCACCCCGGGAAGTTAATTAAATACCATTTGGAGGCATTTAATGTTCGAGCAAAAACGGCTGATTTTCGACAAAAGAGATAACACCCCCCCATTACGTCATGCTTCAGAAATGTGGAAAATGGTCCGTTTTCAAATGTTTTATTTTTGAACGTCAGTTCACATTTGTAGGTGGATCATCAGTGTTAGAGCTAAAATTAGCATGTTTAAAGTGATTTTCATGCTTCCAGGGGCTCGGGAAGTGAAATAAATACCATTTGGAGGCATTTAATATTCGAGCAAAAACGGCTGATTTTCGACAAAAGAGATAACACCCCCCCATTACGTCATGCTTCAGAAATGTGGAAAATGGTCCGTTTTCAAATGTTTTATTTTTGAACATCAGTTCACATTTGTAGGTGGATCATCAGTGTTAGAGCTAAAATTAGCATGTTTAAAGTGATTTTCATGCTTCCAGGGGCCCAAAACACAAGATTTATGGAATGGTTAAAAGTGCATGAAAATGGCCAATTTACTCACTCTGAGTTCTCAAAAAGGGTTTCTTCACCCCGGGAAGTTAATTAAATACCATTTGGAGGCATTTAATGTTCGAGCAAAAACGGCTGATTTTCGACAAAAGAGATAACACCCCCCCATTACGTCATGCTTCAGAAATGTGGAAAATGGTCCGTTTTCAAATGTTTTATTTTTGAACGTCAGTTCACATTTGTAGGTGGATCATCAGTGTTAGAGCTAAAATTAGCATGTTTAAAGTGATTTTCATGCTTCCAGGGGCTCGGGAAGTTAATTAAATACCATTTGGAGGCATTTAATGTTCGAGCAAAAACGGCTGATTTTCGACAAAAGAGATAACACCCCCCCATTACGTCATGCTTCAGAAATGTGGAAAATGGTCCGTTTTCAAATGTTTTATTTTTGAACGTCAGTTCACATTTGTAGGTGGATCATCAGTGTTAGAGCTAAAATTAGCATGTTTAAAGTGATTTTCATGCTTCCAGGGGCCCAAAACACAAGATTTATGGAATGGTTAAAAGTGCATGAAAATGGCCAATTTACTCACTCTGAGTTCTCAAAAAGGGTTTCTTCACCCCGGGAAGTTAATTAAATACCATTTGGAGGCATTTAATGTTCGAGCAAAAACGGCTGATTTTCGACAAAAGAGATAACACCCCCCCATTACGTCATGCTTCAGAAATGTGGAAAATGGTCCGTTTTCAAATGTTTTATTTTTGAACGTCAGTTCACATTTGTAGGTGGATCATCAGTGTTAGAGCTAAAATTAGCATGTTTAAAGTGATTTTCATGCTTCCAGGGGCTCGGGAAGTTAATTAAATACCATTTGGAGGCATTTAATGTTCGAGCAAAAACGGCTGATTTTCGACAAAAGAGATAACACCCCCCCATTACGTCATGCTTAAGAAATGTGGAAAATGGTCCGTTTTCAAATGTTTTATTTTTGAACGTCAGTTCACATTTGTAGGTGGATCATCAGTGTTAGAGCTAAAATTAGCATGTTTAAAGTGATTTTCATGCTTCCAGGGGCCCAAAACACAAGATTTATGGAATGGTTAAAAGTGCATGAAAATGGCCAATTTACTCACTCTGAGTTCTCAAAAAGGGTTTCTTCACCCCGGGAAGTTAATTAAATACCATTTGGAGGCATTTAATGTTCGAGCAAAAACGGCTGATTTTCGACAAAAGAGATAACACCCCCCCCATTACGTCATGCTTCAGAAATGTGGAAAAAGGTCCGTTTTCAAATGTTTTATTTTTGAACGTCAGTTCACATTTGTAGGTGGATCATCAGTGTTAGAGCTAAAATTAGCATGTTTAAAGTGATTTTCATGCTTCCAGGGGCCCAAAACACAAGATTTATGGAATGGTTAAAAGTGCATGAAAATGGCCAATTTACTCACTCTGAGTTCTCAAAAAGGGTTTCTTCACCCCGGGAAGTTAATTAAATACCATTTGGAGGCATTTAATGTTCGAGCAAAAACGGCTGATTTTCGACAAAAGAGATAACACCCCCCCATTACGTCATGCTTCAGAAATGTGGAAAATGGTCCGTTTTCAAATGTTTTATTTTTGAACGTCAGTTCACATTTGTAGGTGGATCATCAGTGTTAGAGCTAAAATTAGCATGTTTAAAGTGATTTTCATGCTTCCATGGGCTCGGGAAGTTAATTAAATACCATTTGGAGGCATTTAATGTTCGAGCAAAAACGGCTGATTTTCGACAAAAGAGATAACACCCCCCCATTACGTCATGCTTAAGAAATGTGGAAAATGGTCCGTTTTCAAATGTTTTATTTTTGAACGTCAGTTCACATTTGTAGGTGGATCATCAGTGTTAGAGCTAAAATTAGCATGTTTAAAGTGATTTTCATGCTTCCAGGGGCCCAAAACACAAGATTTATGGAATGGTTAAAAGTGCATGAAAATGGCCAATTTACTCACTCTGAGTTCTCAAAAAGGGTTTCTTCACCCCGGGAAGTTAATTAAATACCATTTGGAGGCATTTAATGTTCGAGCAAAAACGGCTGATTTTCGACAAAAGAGATAACACCCCCCCCCATTACGTCATGCTTCAGAAATGTGGAAAAAGGTCCGTTTTCAAATGTTTTATTTTTGAACGTCAGTTCACATTTGTAGGTGGATCATCAGTGTTAGAGCTAAAAGTAGCATGTTTAAAGTGATTTTCATGCTTCCAGGGGCCCAAAACACAAGATTTATGGAATGGTTAAAAGTGCATGAAAATGGCCAATTTACTCACTCTGAGTTCTCAAAAAGGGTTTCTTCACCCCGGGAAGTTAATTAAATACCATTTGGAGGCATTTAATATTCGAGCAAAAACGCTGATTTTCGACAAAAGAGATAACACCCCCCCATTACGTCATGCTTCAGAAATGTGGAAAATGGTCCGTTTTCAAATGTTTTATTTTTGAACGTCAGTTCACATTTGTAGGTGGATCATCAGTGTTAGAGCTAAAATTAGCATGTTTAAAGTGATTTTCATGCTTCCAGGGGCTCGGGAAGTTAATTAAATACCATTTGGAGGCATTTAATGTTCGAGCAAAAACGGCTGATTTTCGACAAAAGAGATAACACCCCCCCATTACGTCATGCTTCAGAAATGTGGAAAATGGTCCGTTTTCAAATGTTTTATTTTTGAACGTCAGTTCACATTTGTAGGTGGATCATCAGTGTTAGAGCTAAAATTAGCATGTTTAAAGTGATTTTCATGCTTCCAGGGGCTCGGGAAGTGAAATAAATACCATTTGGAGGCATTTAATGTTCGAGCAAAAACGGCTGATTTTCGACAAAAGAGATAACACCCCCCCCATTACGTCATGCTTCAGAAATGTGGAAAATGGTCCGTTTTCAAATGTTTTATTTTTGAACGTCAGTTCACATTTGTAGGTGGATCATCAGTGTTAGAGCTAAAAGTAGCATGTTTAAAGTGATTTTCATGCTTCCAGGGGCCCAAAACACAAGATTTATGGAATGGTTAAAAGTGCATGAAAATGGCCAATTTACTCACTCTGAGTTCTCAAAAAGGGTTTCTTCACCCCGGGAAGTTAATTAAATACCATTTGGAGGCATTTAATGTTCGAGCAAAAACGGCTGATTTTCGACAAAAGAGATAACACCCCCCCATTACGTCATGCTTCAGAAATGTGGAAAATGGTCCGTTTTCAAATGTTTTATTTTTGAACGTCAGTTCACATTTGTAGGTGGATCATCAGTGTTAGAGCTAAAATTAGCATGTTTAAAGTGATTTTCATGCTTCCAGGGGCTCAGGAAGTTAATTAAATACCATTTGGAGGCATTTAATGTTCGAGCAAAAACGGCTGATTTTCGACAAAAGAGATAACACCCCCCCCATTACGTCATGCTTCAGAAATGTGGAAAATGGTCCGTTTTCAAATGTTTTATTTTTGAACGTCAGTTCACATTTGTAGGTGGATCATCAGTGTTAGAGCTAAAATTAGCATGTTTAAAGTGATTTTCATGCTTCCAGGGGCCCAAAACACAAGATTTATGGAATGGTTAAAAGTGCATGAAAATGGCCAATTTACTCACTCTGAGTTCTCAAAAAGGGTTTCTTCACCCCGGGAAGTTAATTAAATACCATTTGGAGGCATTTAATGTTCGAGCAAAAACGGCTGATTTTCGACAAAAGAGATAACACCCCCCCATTACGTCATGCTTCAGAAATGTGGAAAATGGTCCGTTTTCAAATGTTTTATTTTTGAACGTCAGTTCACATTTGTAGGTGGATCATCAGTGTTAGAGCTAAAATTAGCATGTTTAAAGTGATTTTCATGCTTCCAGGGGCTCGGGAAGTTAATTAAATACCATTTGGAGGCATTTAATGTTCGAGCAAAAACGGCTGATTTTCGACAAAAGAGATAACACCCCCCCATTATGTCATGCTTAAAAAATGTGGAAAATGGTCCGTTTTCAAATGTTTTATTTTTGAACGTCAGTTCACATTTGTAGGTGGATCATCAGTGTTAGAGCTAAAATTAGCATGTTTAAAGTGATTTTCATGCTTCCAGGGGCCCAAAACACAAGATTTATGGAATGGTTAAAAGTGCATGAAAATGGCCAATTTACTCACTCTGAGTTCTCAAAAAGGGTTTCTTCACCCCGGGAAGTTAATTAAATACCATTTGGAGGCATTTAATGTTCGAGCAAAAACGGCTGATTTTCGACAAAAGAGATAACACCCCCCCCATTACGTCATGCTTCAGAAATGTGGAAAAAGGTCCGTTTTCAAATGTTTTATTTTTGAACGTCAGTTCACATTTGTAGGTGGATCATCAGTGTTAGAGCTAAAATTAGCATGTTTAAAGTGATTTTCATGCTTCCAGGGGCCCAAAACACAAGATTTATGGAATGGTTAAAAGTGCATGAAAATGGCCAATTTACTCACTCTGAGTTCTCAAAAAGGGTTTCTTCACCCCGGGAAGTTAATTAAATACCATTTGGAGGCATTTAATGTTCGAGCAAAAACGGCTGATTTTCGACAAAAGAGATAACACCCCCCCATTACGTCATGCTTCAGAAATGTGGAAAATGGTCCGTTTTCAAATGTTTTATTTTTGAACGTCAGTTCACATTTGTAGGTGGATCATCAGTGTTAGAGCTAAAATTAGCATGTTTAAAGTGATTTTCATGCTTCCATGGGCTCGGGAAGTTAATTAAATACCATTTGGAGGCATTTAATGTTCGAGCAAAAACGGCTGATTTTCGACAAAAGAGATAACACCCCCCCATTACGTCATGCTTAAGAAATGTGGAAAATGGTCCGTTTTCAAATGTTTTATTTTTGAACGTCAGTTCACATTTGTAGGTGGATCATCAGTGTTAGAGCTAAAATTAGCATGTTTAAAGTGATTTTCATGCTTCCAGGGGCCCAAAACACAAGATTTATGGAATGGTTAAAAGTGCATGAAAATGGCCAATTTACTCACTCTGAGTTCTCAAAAAGGGTTTCTTCACCCCGGGAAGTTAATTAAATACCATTTGGAGGCATTTAATGTTCGAGCAAAAACGGCTGATTTTCGACAAAAGAGATAACACCCCCCCCCATTACGTCATGCTTCAGAAATGTGGAAAAAGGTCCGTTTTCAAATGTTTTATTTTTGAACGTCAGTTCACATTTGTAGGTGGATCATCAGTGTTAGAGCTAAAAGTAGCATGTTTAAAGTGATTTTCATGCTTCCAGGGGCCCAAAACACAAGATTTATGGAATGGTTAAAAGTGCATGAAAATGGCCAATTTACTCACTCTGAGTTCTCAAAAAGGGTTTCTTCACCCCGGGAAGTTAATTAAATACCATTTGGAGGCATTTAATATTCGAGCAAAAACGCTGATTTTCGACAAAAGAGATAACACCCCCCCATTACGTCATGCTTCAGAAATGTGGAAAATGGTCCGTTTTCAAATGTTTTATTTTTGAACGTCAGTTCACATTTGTAGGTGGATCATCAGTGTTAGAGCTAAAATTAGCATGTTTAAAGTGATTTTCATGCTTCCAGGGGCTCGGGAAGTTAATTAAATACCATTTGGAGGCATTTAATGTTCGAGCAAAAACGGCTGATTTTCGACAAAAGAGATAACACCCCCCCATTACGTCATGCTTCAGAAATGTGGAAAATGGTCCGTTTTCAAATGTTTTATTTTTGAACGTCAGTTCACATTTGTAGGTGGATCATCAGTGTTAGAGCTAAAATTAGCATGTTTAAAGTGATTTTCATGCTTCCAGGGGCTCGGGAAGTGAAATAAATACCATTTGGAGGCATTTAATGTTCGAGCAAAAACGGCTGATTTTCGACAAAAGAGATAACACCCCCCCCATTACGTCATGCTTCAGAAATGTGGAAAATGGTCCGTTTTCAAATGTTTTATTTTTGAACGTCAGTTCACATTTGTAGGTGGATCATCAGTGTTAGAGCTAAAAGTAGCATGTTTAAAGTGATTTTCATGCTTCCAGGGGCCCAAAACACAAGATTTATGGAATGGTTAAAAGTGCATGAAAATGGCCAATTTACTCACTCTGAGTTCTCAAAAAGGGTTTCTTCACCCCGGGAAGTTAATTAAATACCATTTGGAGGCATTTAATGTTCGAGCAAAAACGGCTGATTTTCGACAAAAGAGATAACACCCCCCCATTACGTCATGCTTCAGAAATGTGGAAAATGGTCCGTTTTCAAATGTTTTATTTTTGAACGTCAGTTCACATTTGTAGGTGGATCATCAGTGTTAGAGCTAAAATTAGCATGTTTAAAGTGATTTTCATGCTTCCAGGGGCTCAGGAAGTTAATTAAATACCATTTGGAGGCATTTAATGTTCGAGCAAAAACGGCTGATTTTCGACAAAAGAGATAACACCCCCCCCATTACGTCATGCTTCAGAAATGTGGAAAATGGTCCGTTTTCAAATGTTTTATTTTTGAACGTCAGTTCACATTTGTAGGTGGATCATCAGTGTTAGAGCTAAAATTAGCATGTTTAAAGTGATTTTCATGCTTCCAGGGGCCCAAAACACAAGATTTATGGAATGGTTAAAAGTGCATGAAAATGGCCAATTTACTCACTCTGAGTTCTCAAAAAGGGTTTCTTCACCCCGGGAAGTTAATTAAATACCATTTGGAGGCATTTAATGTTCGAGCAAAAACGGCTGATTTTCGACAAAAGAGATAACACCCCCCCATTACGTCATGCTTCAGAAATGTGGAAAATGGTCCGTTTTCAAATGTTTTATTTTTGAACGTCAGTTCACATTTGTAGGTGGATCATCAGTGTTAGAGCTAAAATTAGCATGTTTAAAGTGATTTTCATGCTTCCAGGGGCTCGGGAAGTTAATTAAATACCATTTGGAGGCATTTAATGTTCGAGCAAAAACGGCTGATTTTCGACAAAAGAGATAACACCCCCCCATTACGTCATGCTTAAAAAATGTGGAAAATGGTCCGTTTTCAAATGTTTTATTTTTGAACGTCAGTTCACATTTGTAGGTGGATCATCAGTGTTAGAGCTAAAATTAGCATGTTTAAAGTGATTTTCATGCTTCCAGGGGCTCGGGAAGTTAATTAAATACCATTTGGAGGCATTTAATGTTCGAGCAAAAACGGCTGATTTTCGACAAAAGAGATAACACCCCCCCATTACGTCATGCTTAAGAAATGTGGAAAATGGTCCGTTTTCAAATGTTTTATTTTTGAACGTCAGTTCACATTTGTAGGTGGATCATCAGTGTTAGAGCTAAAATTAGCATGTTTAAAGTGATTTTCATGCTTCCAGGGGCCCAAAACACAAGATTTATGGAATGGTTAAAAGTGCATGAAAATGGCCAATTTACTCACTCTGAGTTCTCAAAAAGGGTTTCTTCACCCCGGGAAGTTAATTAAATACCATTTGGAGGCATTTAATGTTCGAGCAAAAACGGCTGATTTTCGACAAAAGAGATAACACCCCCCCATTACGTCATGCTTCAGAAATGTGGAAAATGGTCCGTTTTCAAATGTTTTATTTTTGAACGTCAGTTCACATTTGTAGGTGGATTATCAGTGTTAGAGCTAAAATTAGCATGTTTAAAGTGATTTTCATGCTTCCAGGGGCTCGGGAAGTGAAATAAATACCATTTGGAGGCATTTAATATTCGAGCAAAAACGGCTGATTTTCGACAAAAGAGATAACACCCCCCCATTACGTCATGCTTCAGAAATGTGGAAAATGGTCCGTTTTCAAATGTTTTATTTTTGAACGTCAGTTCACATTTGTAGGTGGATCATCAGTGTTAGAGCTAAAATTAGCATGTTTAAAGTGATTTTCATGCTTCCAGGGGCCCAAAACACAAGATTTATGGAATGGTTAAAAGTGCATGAAAATGGCCAATTTACTCACTCTGAGTTCTCAAAAAGGGTTTCTTCACCCCGGGAAGTTAATTAAATACCATTTGGAGGCATTTAATGTTCGAGCAAAAACGGCTGATTTTCGACAAAAGAGATAACACCCCCCCATTACGTCATGCTTCAGAAATGTGGAAAATGGTCCGTTTTCAAATGTTTTATTTTTGAACGTCAGTTCACATTTGTAGGTGGATCATCAGTGTTAGAGCTAAAATTAGCATGTTTAAAGTGATTTTCATGCTTCCAGGGGCTCGGGAAGTTAATTAAATACCATTTGGAGGCATTTAATGTTCGAGCAAAAACGGCTGATTTTCGACAAAAGAGATAACACCCCCCCATTACGTCATGCTTCAGAAATGTGGAAAATGGTCCGTTTTCAAATGTTTTATTTTTGAACGTCAGTTCACATTTGTAGGTGGATCATCAGTGTTAGAGCTAAAATTAGCATGTTTAAAGTGATTTTCATGCTTCCAGGGGCCCAAAACACAAGATTTATGGAATGGTTAAAAGTGCATGAAAATGGCCAATTTACTCACTCTGAGTTCTCAAAAAGGGTTTCTTCACCCCGGGAAGTTAATTAAATACCATTTGGAGGCATTTAATGTTCGAGCAAAAACGGCTGATTTTCGACAAAAGAGATAACACCCCCCCATTACGTCATGCTTCAGAAATGTGGAAAATGGTCCGTTTTCAAATGTTTTATTTTTGAACGTCAGTTCACATTTGTAGGTGGATCATCAGTGTTAGAGCTAAAATTAGCATGTTTAAAGTGATTTTCATGCTTCCAGGGGCTCGGGAAGTTAATTAAATACCATTTGGAGGCATTTAATGTTCGAGCAAAAACGGCTGATTTTCGACAAAAGAGATAACACCCCCCCATTACGTCATGCTTAAGAAATGTGGAAAATGGTCCGTTTTCAAATGTTTTATTTTTGAACGTCAGTTCACATTTGTAGGTGGATCATCAGTGTTAGAGCTAAAATTAGCATGTTTAAAGTGATTTTCATGCTTCCAGGGGCCCAAAACACAAGATTTATGGAATGGTTAAAAGTGCATGAAAATGGCCAATTTACTCACTCTGAGTTCTCAAAAAGGGTTTCTTCACCCCGGGAAGTTAATTAAATACCATTTGGAGGCATTTAATGTTCGAGCAAAAACGGCTGATTTTCGACAAAAGAGATAACACCCCCCCCATTACGTCATGCTTCAGAAATGTGGAAAAAGGTCAGTTTTCAAATGTTTTATTTTTGAACGTCAGTTCACATTTGTAGGTGGATCATCAGTGTTAGAGCTAAAATTAGCATGTTTAAATTGATTTTCATGCTTCCAGGGGCCCAAAACACAAGATTTATGGAATGGTTAAAAGTGCATGAAAATGGCCAATTTACTCACTCTGAGTTCTCAAAAAGGGTTTCTTCACCCCGGGAAGTTAATTAAATACCATTTGGAGGCATTTAATGTTCGAGCAAAAACGGCTGATTTTCGACAAAAGAGATAACACCCCCCCATTACGTCATGCTTCAGAAATGTGGAAAATGGTCCGTTTTCAAATGTTTTATTTTTGAACGTCAGTTCACATTTGTAGGTGGATCATCAGTGTTAGAGCTAAAATTAGCATGTTTAAAGTGATTTTCATGCTTCCAGGGGCTCGGGAAGTGAAATAAATACCATTTGGAGGCATTTAATGTTCGAGCAAAAACGGCTGATTTTCGACAAAAGAGATAACAACCCCTTCATTACGTCATGCTTCAGAAATGTGGAAAATGGTCCGTTTTCAAATGTTTTATTTTTGAACGTCAGTTCACATTTGTAGGTGGATCATCAGTGTTAGAGCTAAAATTAGCATGTTTAAAGTGATTTTCATGCTACCAGGGGCTCGGGAAGTTAATTAAATACCATTTGGAGGCATTTAATGTTCGAGCAAAAACGGCTGATTTTCGACAAAAGAGATAACACCCCCCCATTACGTCATGCTTCAGAAATGTGGAAAATGGTCCGTTTTCAAATGTTTTATTTTTGAACGTCAGTTCACATTTGTAGGTGGATCATCAGTGTTAGAGCTAAAATTAGCATGTTTAAAGTGATTTTCATGCTTCCAGGGGCTCGGGAAGTTAATTAAATACCATTTGGAGGCATTTAATGTTCGAGCAAA
Source organism: Lissotriton vulgaris (assembly GCF_964263255.1). Lineage (NCBI taxonomy): Eukaryota > Metazoa > Chordata > Amphibia > Caudata > Salamandridae > Lissotriton > Lissotriton vulgaris. The sequence goes on along the minus strand of NW_028241149.1, from coordinate 8,678 downwards.
AACGGCTGATTTTCGACAAAAGAGATAACACCCCCCCATTACGTCATGCTTCAGAAATGTGGAAAATGGTCCGTTTTCAAATGTTTTATTTTTGAACGTCAGTTCACATTTGTAGGTGGATCATCAGTGTTAGAGCTAAAATTAGCATGTTTAAAGTGATTTTCATGCTTCCAGGGGCCCAAAACACAAGATTTATGGAATGGTTAAAAGTGCATGAAAATGGCCAATTTACTCACTCTGAGTTCTCAAAAAGGGTTTCTTCACCCCGGGAAGTTAATTAAATACCATTTGGAGGCATTTAATGTTCGAGCAAAAACGGCTGATTTTCGACAAAAGAGATAACACCCCCCCATTACGTCATGCTTCAGAAATGTGGAAAATGGTCCGTTTTCAAATGTTTTATTTTTGAACGTCAGTTCACATTTGTAGGTGGATCATCAGTGTTAGAGCTAAAATTAGCATGTTTAAAGTGATTTTCATGCTTCCAGGGGCTCGGGAAGTTAATTAAATACCATTTGGAGGCATTTAATGTTAGAGAAAAAATGGCTGATTTTCGACAAAAGAGATAACACCCCCCCATTACGTCATGCTTCAGAAATGTGGAAAATGGTCCGTTTTCAAATGTTTTATTTTTGAACGTCAGTTCACATTTGTAGGTGGATCATCAGTGTTAGAGCTAAAATTAGCATGTTTAAAGTGATTTTCATGCTTCCAGGGGCCCAAAACACAAGATTTATGGAATGGTTAAAAGTGCATGAAAATGGCCAATTTACTCACTCTGAGTTCTCAAAAAGGGTTTCTTCACCCCGGGAAGTTAATTAAATACCATTTGGAGGCATTTAATGTTCGAGCAAAAACGGCTGATTTTCGACAAAAGAGATAACACCCCCCCATTACGTCATGCTTCAGAAATGTGGAAAATGGTCCGTTTTCAAATGTTTTATTTTTGAACGTCAGTTCACATTTGTAGGTGGATCATCAGTGTTAGAGCTAAAATTAGCATGTTTAAAGTGATTTTCATGCTTCCAGGGGCTCGGGAAGTTAATTAAATACCATTTGGAGGCATTTAATGTTCGAGCAAAAACGGCAGATTTTCGACAAAAGAGATAACACCCCCCCATTACGTCATGCTTCAGAAATGTGGAAAATGGTCCGTTTTCAAATGTTTTATTTTTGAACGTCAGTTCACATTTGTAGGTGGATCATCAGTGTTAGAGCTAAAATTAGCATGTTTAAAGTGATTTTCATGCTTCCAGGGGCTCGGGAAGTGAAATAAATACCATTTGGAGGCATTTAATGTTCGAGCAAAAACGGCTGATTTTCGACAAAAGAGATAACACCCCCCCATTACGTCATGCTTCAGAAATGTGGAAAATGGTCCGTTTTCAAATGTTTTATTTTTGAACGTCAGTTCACATTTGTAGGTGGATCATCGGTGTTAGAGCTAAAATTAGCATGTTTAAAGTGATTTTCATGCTTCCAGGGGCTCGGGAAGTTAATTAAATACCATTTGGAGGCATTTAATGTTCGAGCAAAAACGGCTGATTTTCGACAAAAGAGATAACACCCCCCCATTACGTCATGCTTCAGAAATGTGGAAAATGGTCCGTTTCAAATGTTTTATTTTTGAACGTCAGTTCACATTTGTAGGTGGATCATCAGTGTTAGAGCTAAATTAGCATGTTTAAAGTGATTTTCATGCTTCCAGGGGCTCGGGAAGTGAAATAAATACCATTTGGAGGCATTTAATGTTCGAGCAAAAACGGCTGATTTTCGACAAAAGAGATAACAACCCCTTCATTACGTCATGCTTCAGAAATGTGGAAAATGGTCCGTTTTCAAATGTTTTATTTTTGAACGTCAGTTCACATTTGTAGGTGGATCATCAGTGTTAGAGCTAAAATTAGCATGTTTAAAGTGATTTTCATGCTTCCAGGGCTCGGGAAGTTAATTAAATACCATTTGGAGGCATTTAATGTTCGAGCAAAAACGGCTGATTTTCGACAAAAGAGATAACACCCCCCATTACGTCATGCTTCAGAAATGTGGAAAATGGTCCGTTTTCAAATGTTTTATTTTTGAACGTCAGTTCACATTTGTAGGTGGATCATCAGTGTTAGAGCTAAAATTAGCATGTTTAAAGTGATTTTCATGCTTCCAGGGGCTCGGGAAGTTAATTAAATACCATTTGGAGGCATTTAATGTTCGAGCAAAAACGGCTGATTTTCGACAAAAGAGATAACACCCCCCCATTACGTCATGCTTCAGAAATGTGGAAAATGGTCCGTTTTCAAATGTTTTATTTTTGAACGTCAGTTCACATTTGTAGGTGGATCATCAGTGTTAGAGCTAAAATTAGCATGTTTAAAGTGATTTTCATGCTTCCAGGGGCCCAAAACACAAGATTTATGGAATGGTTAAAAGTGCATGAAAATGGCCAATTTACTCACTCTGAGTTCTCAAAAAGGGTTTCTTCACCCCGGGAAGTTAATTAAATACCATTTGGAGGCATTTAATGTTCGAGCAAAAACGGCTGATTTTCGACAAAAGAGATAACACCCCCCCATTACGTCATGCTTCAGAAATGTGGAAAATGGTCCGTTTTCAAATGTTTTATTTTTGAACGTCAGTTCACATTTGTAGGTGGATCATCAGTGTTAGAGCTAAAATTAGCATGTTTAAAGTGATTTTCATGCTTCCAGGGGCTCGGGAAGTTAATTAAATACCATTTGGAGGCATTTAATGTTCGAGCAAAAACGGCTGATTTTCGACAAAAGAGATAACACCCCCCCATTACGTCATGCTTCAGAAATGTGGAAAATGGTCCGTTTTCAAATGTTTTATTTTTGAACGTCAGTTCACATTTGTAGGTGGATCATCAGTGTTAGAGCTAAAATTAGCATGTTTAAAGTGATTTTCATGCTTCCAGGGGCCCAAAACACAAGATTTATGGAATGGTTAAAAGTGCATGAAAATGGCCAATTTACTCACTCTGAGTTCTCAAAAAGGGTTTCTTCACCCCGGGAAGTTAATTAAATACCATTTGGAGGCATTTAATGTTCGAGCAAAAACGGCTGATTTTCGACAAAAGAGATAACACCCCCCCATTACGTCATGCTTCAGAAATGTGGAAAATGGTCCGTTTTCAAATGTTTTATTTTTGAACGTCAGTTCACATTTGTAGGTGGATCATCAGTGTTAGAGCTAAAATTAGCATGTTTAAAGTGATTTTCATGCTTCCAGGGGCTCGGGAAGTTAATTAAATACCATTTGGAGGCATTTAATGTTCGAGCAAAAACGGCAGATTTTCGACAAAAGAGATAACACCCCCCCATTACGTCATGCTTCAGAAATGTGGAAAATGGTCCGTTTTCAAATGTTTTATTTTTGAACGTCAGTTCACATTTGTAGGTGGATCATCAGTGTTAGAGCTAAAATTAGCATGTTTAAAGTGATTTTCATGCTTCCAGGGGCTCGTGAAGTGAAATAAATACCATTTGGAGGCATTTAATGTTCGAGCAAAAACGGCTGATTTTCGACAAAAGAGATAACACCCCCCCATTACGTCATGCTTCAGAAATGTGGAAAATGGTCCGTTTTCAAATGTTTTATTTTTGAACGTCAGTTCACATTTGTAGGTGGATCATCAGTGTTAGAGCTAAAATTAGCATGTTTAAGTGATTTTCATGCTTCCAGGGGCCCAAAACACAAGATTTATGGAATGGTTAAAAGTGCATGAAAATGGCCAATTTACTCACTCTGAGTTCTCAAAAAGGGTTTCTTCACCCCGGGAAGTTAATTAAATACCATTTGGAGGCATTTAATGTTCGAGCAAAAACGGCTGATTTTCGACAAAAGAGATAACACCCCCCCATTACGTCATGCTTCAGAAATGTGGAAAATGGTCCGTTTTCAAATGTTTTATTTTTTGAACGTCAGTTCACATTTGTAGGTGGATCATCAGTGTTAGAGCTAAAATTAGCATGTTTAAAGTGATTTTCATGCTTCCAGGGGCTCGGGAAGTTAATTAAATACCATTTGGAGGCATTTAATGTTCGAGCAAAAACGGCTGATTTTCGACAAAAGAGATAACACCCCCCCATTACGTCATGCTTCAGAAATGTGGAAAATGGTCCGTTTTCAAATGTTTTATTTTTGAACGTCAGTTCACATTTGTAGGTGGATCATCAGTGTTAGAGCTAAAATTAGCATGTTTAAAGTGATTTTCATGCTTCCAGGGGCTCGGGAAGTTAATTAAATACCATTTGGAGGCATTTAATGTTCGAGCAAAAACGGCTGATTTTCGACAAAAGAGATAACACCCCCCCATTACGTCATGCTTCAGAAATGTGGAAAATGGTCCGTTTTCAAATGTTTTATTTTTGAACGTCAGTTCACATTTGTAGGTGGATCATCAGTGTTAGAGCTAAAATTAGCATGTTGAAAGTGATTTTCATGCTTCCAGGGGCCCAAAACACAAGATTTATGGAATGGGTAAAAGTGCATGAAAATGGCCAATTTACTCACTCTGAGTTCTCAAAAAGGGTTTCTTCACCCCGGGAAGTTAATTAAATACCATTTGGAGGCATTTAATGTTCGAGCAAAAACGGCTGATTTTCGACAAAAGAGATAACACCCCCCAATTACGTCATGCTTTAGAAATGTGGAAAATGGTCCGTTTTCAAATGTTTTATTTTTGAACGTCAGTTCACATTTGTAGGTGGATCATCAGTGTTAGAGCTAAAATTAGCATGTTTAAAGTGATTTTCATGCTTCCAGGGGCCCAAAACACAAGATTTATGGAATGGTTAAAAGTGCATGAAAATGGCCAATTTACTCACTCTGAGTTCTCAAAAAGGGTTTCTTCACCTCTGGAAGTTAATTAAATACCATTTGGAGGCATTTAATGTTCGAGCAAAAACGGCTGATTTTCGACAAAAGAGATAACACCCCCCCATTACGTCATGCTTCAGAAATGTGGAAAATGGTCCGTTTTCAAATGTTTTATTTTTGAACGTCAGTTCACATTTGTAGGTGGATCATCAGTGTTAGAGCTAAAATTAGCATGTTTAAAGTGATTTTCATGCTTCCAGGGGCTCGGGAAGTTAATTAAATACCATTTGGAGGCATTTATTGTTCGAGCAAAAACGGCTGATTTTCGACAAAAGAGATAACACCCCCCCATTACGTCATGCTTCAGAAATGTGGAAAATGGTCCTTTTTCAAATGTTTTATTTTTGAACGTCAGTTCACATTTGTAGGTGGATCATCAGTGTTAGAGCTAAAATTAGCATGTTTAAAGTGATTTTCATGCTTCCAGGGGCCCAAAACACAAGATTTATGGAATGGTTAAAAGTGCATGAAAATGGCCAATTTACTCACTCTGAGTTCTCAAAAAGGGTTTCTTCACCCCGGGAAGTTAATTAAATACCATTTGGAGGCATTTAATGTTCGAGCAAAAACGGCTGATTTTCGACAAAAGAGATAACACCCCCCCATTACATCATGCTTCAGAAATGTGGAAAATGGTCCGTTTTCAAATGTTTTATTTTTGAACGTCAGTTCACATTTGTAGGGGGTTCATCAGTGTTAGAGCTAAAATTAGCATGTTTAAAGTGATTTTCATGCTTCCAGGGGCTCGGGAAGTTAATTAAATACCATTTGGAGGCATTTAATGTTCGAGCAAAAATAGCTGATTTTCGACAAAAGAGATAACACCCCCCCATTACGTCATGCTTCAGAAATGTGGAAAATGGTCCGTTTTCAAATGTTTTATTTTTGAACGTCAGTTCACATTTGTAGGTGGATCATCAGTGTTAGAGCTAAAATTATCATGTTTAAAGTGATTTTCATGCTTCCAGGGGCTCGGGAAGTGACTTCTGGGACTTTTCTTTCTCTTTTTTAGCCTCACTGTCATTATTCTTCACCACCCCCAAATCTATACTGCTGCAGTGTTGTGTTGATTTGTGGGAATCAGGACAAAGAGAAGGGCAGGGCCTATGCAAATGAAGGCCTCAGGGATGTCTGGGAGTGCCTTTTTAGCAGTATTGTTAAAGTCCACCTTGCAACCGGATTGGTCGGGTAAGCTGAAAAACACCATGCCAGATTGGGCACCAGGTCTCTAGGCGCTTGGAGGACATATTGGGTCTACATCCCTCAGTTTCTGAGGTCCAAGAAATGTTCACCCTCTACCCTAATAGAGAGGTCTTGGCCGATCGTGGCTGAGAGGGGAAGAAGGTAGCAGTGCAAGATGCTTATGGTCCTTCTCTAATAATGGACCAACTTTCTCTCTCTCCTTACCTGTGGTTCTGCCTGGCTACTGGGGCTACCAGTTGTAAGCCTGCAGCCCACAGGGAGTTGGTTTGTTCCTCTCACACATGTAAATGGGTAAGCATTCAAGTGCACACACCTGCCTACGTCCACAGACCCTCGCGCACACACACTTTTGTCAACAAGCTTTTTCGCAATTAAGAGTATCAGGGACCCATGTTGAAATACAAAAGCAGCACACCACGTGACGGCCATCACATAGAGTCCAGCAGCAAATGGGAAACGTTTAACTAGCTGTGGTCCTATTACTTGCGCTCTACCGTGGAACAACTGCTGGATGAATCCTGCTGGAGAATATTGAACCTACAACAAGTCTGAGGTAAATAAAAATTCCACAAGAATATAATCAAACAGGGACCTACAACCCTTCCGAGCAGATAGGAGTCGAACCTACAATCTTCTGATCCGTAGTCAGACGCGTTATCCATTGCGCCACTGGCCCTATGTAGACTTACGCATCCTTTTGTCCTTAAGTGGGCTAGAAAGTGTGTGTATGTGTGTGTGAAGGCACAAGGAAACCCATCTGACCTCCTGGAAGTCTGTTCTGTGAGGTTTTCCCAAGTTTTACAAAGGACTTTAGGAGAAGGAAGCACCTAAAAGCTAGGCGAAATGGTCCTAGATCCAAGGAAATCTTTTAGATCAGGCTCAGTTTCTTAAATAGTTTGCATTAACATAATCAGTTCCAGGTCTGTGTGGGGCTGAGCTTGAGAACTCCTTAGTAAGTAGGCGTTTACAACAATAAGGGGTTTAATATTACAACACAGGTGAACATTCAGACACATTATCATAAGCTCACCTTGTCCAGGGACCCAAGCATGCTGCCTTTCCACTCTCAGAGCCCTTCACCTAACCTACTGTGCAGCTGTTTCACCTTTAATATCACTGTTCCACAGGCAAGCGTGACGTCACAATGCTCCTTGTCTGTAGCCCGACCCAGGAGCCTTTGCAAACCTGGTATAATCTACATACTTACGGTGTGTTTAGTCTTGGACCACAAATGCAGTGAAGAATAATGGATTGCTACTCTTCATACATTTTTGACCATTGGCTCAGATTTGAATGCGTACTGGGCATCTGAGCATCTCTGCCAGGCCACCCTATGTCTAGAGACTGTAGATTTAGAGAGTTTATAAACATTGTCAGTTCATCAATAAAGTGTGCTCGCTTCGGCAGCACATATACTAAAATTGGAACGATACAGAGAAGATTAGCATGGCCCCTGCGCAAGGATGACACGCAAATTCGTGAAGCGTTCCATATTTTTAACAGCTTTCAGGAGAGAAATCTTTTTTGTTTTCAAGACTAATTGAAAAAATAAAGCAGGTCCCAGTGCTGTCCCCGTAATATGTATTTTTCAATTAGTCTCTCCTCAACATTTTTAATGTATTTGCTTTGCAGTAAAGAAGGTGCGCTCTATGTTCAGCTGCATTTAGCAAGGAAGCCTGCAGGACTTCTGGGACTTTTCTTTCTCTTTTTTAGCCTCACTGTCATTATTCTTCACCACCCCCAAATCTATACTGCTGCAGTGTTGTGTTGATTTGTGGGAATCAGGACAAAGAGAAGGGCAGGGCCTATGCAAATGAAGGCCTCAGGGATGTCTGGGAGTGCCTTTTTAGCAGTATTGTTAAAGTCCACCTTGCAACCGGATTGGTCGGGTAAGCTGAAAAACACCATGCCAGATTGGGCACCAGGTCTCTAGGCGCTTGGAGGACATATTGGGTCTACATCCCTCAGTTTCTGAGGTCCAAGAAATGTTCACCCTCTACCCTAATAGAGAGGTCTTGGCCGATCGTGGCTGAGAGGGGAAGAAGGTAGCAGTGCAAGATGCTTATGGTCCTTCTCTAATAATGGACCAACTTTCTCTCTCTCCTTACCTGTGGTTCTGCCTGGCTACTGGGGCTACCAGTTGTAAGCCTGCAGCCCACAGGGAGTTGGTTTGTTCCTCTCACACATGTAAATGGGTAAGCATTCAAGTGCACACACCTGCCTACGTCCACAGACCCTCGCGCACACACACTTTTGTCAACAAGCTTTTTCGCAATTAAGAGTATCAGGGACCCATGTTGAAATACAAAAGCAGCACACCACGTGACGGCCATCACATAGAGTCCAGCAGCAAATGGGAAACGTTTAACTAGCTGTGGTCCTATTACTTGCGCTCTACCGTGGAACAACTGCTGGATGAATCCTGCTGGAGAATATTGAACCTACAACAAGTCTGAGGTAAATAAAAATTCCACAAGAATATAATCAAACAGGGACCTACAACCCTTCCGAGCCAGATAGGAGTCGAACCTACAATCTTCTGATCCGTAGTCAGACGCGTTATCCATTGCGCCACTGGCCCT